>NC_141616.1:23538955-23831238 GCF_047967505.1 Dipteris shenzhenensis | reverse complement strand
ATCGGTGCTCTCTGGCAAGATGGGCTATCTCTGTGCTCATGGTCCTGCGCCTCGTCCTGCTCCTCATGAATAACCAGGTCTCTGGCAGGGATGCGACGGTGCTCTCTGAGGAATCTCTCTCTGTATCTGGTGATCTCCCTGATGAACAACGCTAAGCAATACTGATCCTCATACTCCATAATCCGAGAGAGAGGTCCAAATCCGTGCCCAAATAAACAGTGAAATCTGCCACGGATCTCATAATATAAAGGGCATCTGCAAACAAAGTGCTCCTCAGTCTCCACCTCCCCCATAGTGCAACAAGGGCATATCCTAGTCTCTCGCCTGGGTCTATGTCCGGTAGCTGTACGACGCATCCTGCCGGCCTCAACGTCTAATTTGTGGGAAGATACCCTGAGCTGGCCCAAGGCAATCCTGAGTGAGTGCGACATATGAACGCCGATATATCCTGGGGATATGATGAAGCCATCCTCTGAAATCCTGAGAAAATGGTCACGATATGTGGCCATCTTCGTAGGAAGCTCCGTGGGATGAACCCAAGTGCGAAACGTGTGTAGCTGCAACAAATCTGCCCTGATAACCTGGCTGAGCTCATGTCGAGTGAGAGGGAGGCGAGGGGCATCTATGCTATATCAAAATGGTGGCAGCCTATCCATATCCAAGCCCAGCGAGGTGAGCCATGTGGAGAGTGTGTGGTACCAACAAAAAGTATGACCTCTCTCCGCTAACATCTGCGAGGATGTCAGTGCTAGCCATGGTAATCGTGCTCTGCCTGCTGCTGAGTCTCCGAGCGCCCTGATCCTATGCAAGTATGTAACTGACTGAAATGCTGCATCTAGCGCTAGGGGTGTAGCTCCGAACTCTGCGAACGTAATCTGATGCGGTACCGTGGGCTTCGCTCTGATCAATCTGGAGAACATGATGATCTGTAACCTCTCTACTCGTCTCCGATCTGCAACACTGAGATCTCCTGCCCAAAAGGGGCTAGCATACATGACTGCAGGTCTCACCAGCGTATCGAAAAGTAAGGACTTCGTGTCGGGATGCTGAAAATGTGACTGTGCACACTACCTCTCGAGAAGAGCCAAGGCGGCATACCCTCTACTGATCCTATCTCGTGCTGCATGCATCATGGTGAAGACTGGACCTCTAAATGTGGCACCCAAATATGTATACTCCCTGACTAGCTCCACCTCCTGCCCATCAAATGTGAAAGAGAACTCGCCTCCCCCTAGGTGAGAGAGAGAGAGAGAGAGAGAGAGAGAGAGATGAAGAGAGAGAATGATAAATCCTAGAAGAGAGAGAAGAGGAGAGAGAGAGAGAATTTTAAATCCTAGAGAGAGATCAAGAGAGAGAATAATAAATCTCTAGAGAGAGGTGGAGAGAGAGAGAATTACAAATCCTAGGGAGAGAGAGAGAGAGAGAGAGATGAAGAGAGAGAATGATAAATCCTAGCGGCCATTGGAGGGAGAGAAAGAGAGACTTGAGATAAACTAAGAGAGAGAATGAGTGGGATGAGGAGAGAGAGGGAAAGACATAAGAGTTGTCAGAAAGAGAGAGAGAGAGAGAGAGAGAGAGAGAGAGATTTAGAGAGAGAATAAGGTGTCTTGACCATGGCTATAGAGAGAATTAGGAGGAGAGAGAGAGAGAGAGAGAGAGAGAGAGAGAGAGAGTCAGAGGAAATAGAGAGTTTTATATATTTACATGTTTTATATTATACTTTTAAAAAAATTATAAAGAGTGAATTTATGGTTTATTTTGAAGGTGAGATAATATTTTTATATATTATTCATCTTTTTAAATTGAAAAATGTTAACTTTTCTTTAGATACTTGTGTTGGAACACTGAAGGGAAAGAGTAGAGTGGACACAAAATCAGAATACTTGCTTATAGAATGAAGAAGAAAGAGGTCCTTAAGTAGGCACCTCATACAAGGTCACTGACATCACTGATGACCTCAAAGCTCCACAATCATCTCCCTCAATCTGCTCCTAGATTCACTCAATCATCCTCTGTGGCTTTTCCACCACCTAACTGTGCTTATGGGCACCTAACTGTGCCTCTAGCACTCACACATAGAAACATAAGGTGTGCCTGAGGCATACACCTTGAGATATCCCAACAAACCCCCCCTCAAGGAAATGCCTCAGGCTATGTCAAGGATACATCTAGTCTCATAGTTTCTCATGCCATCTCATGGTGGTCAAGGATAAATCTATGGCTAGGTTCTCATGCTAGCAAGGGTTCCCTTGGGTGTAAGGTAAACAGAAAGGGATACAAACAGACCTTCCAATGGTTATCTCCCTTGCATGTACATGCACACAATGTCTGCAAGAGGTACCATGGAACAAAACATACCTATGGCCTACATCATAAGGTGACCAGAGGTGTTTACAAAACACACAAAACACAATAGTTTATTTTCATTCATTTTGGAGGACTATCCAGGCTGAGTACCTTGACATAAAAAGAGAGATCTGGAGCATACATAGAGATGATTTAAAATGCATAATCTTCAAAGGATGCCTCATCTTTGTGGAGGCTCATTCACTGTAAGTAGATTTGCATTTTCTGTCTTTGCTTTGGCTTTGCAGAACTTCTCACTATGGTTGTTTTTGCCACAGTGCTTGCATGGATTAACTTTGAAGCAGTCCTTTGAAAGGTGATTTGTCTTTCCACAGTGATTGCAAGGAGAATACTTGCCCTTCTGGAATTTCATAACATAAGCAGTGTCATTGCCTTTCCTTAGCTCCATATGTCTTCTTCTTGGAGAGCTGAGATAATGCCTTCAAGGTTAAGATTGGGAAGATTCTTCAAAGTGCTAACAATGTGATCAAAACTTTCAGGCATACTCTTAAGTAGTACTGCCATAGCATCATCAGGGGTGATAGGAGAGTTGATAGAAGCTAACTGAGTCAAGCTAACTGAGTCATAAGACTCCGCATATAGTTGACATGAGAAGCTAAAGTAGTATCACTTGCCATCTTTAATTCAAAGAAAGAGATTTTAAGTGATAGTTTAGATATGTGAGAGCTTGCACCAAAAATCAAGTCTAGCTTCTGCCAAGCTTCCGAAGGAGACTCCAAGTCAGATATATGATGTATGTAATCATCACCCAAAGCTAAAGCAATTATACCATATGCTTTTCTTCTCTTGCTGGATCCCTTGCCGGTCGTGTCGGAGTTGAAGATTCTCCAGCATTTGAGGCCGTAGAAGAAGCGGTAGGAGTAGGTTTGACAAGTCCCCATAAGTTCTCCCGCATCAATGCAAATTTTACCTTCATTTGCCATGTATGGAAGCCCTTTCCATTGAACTTCTCAAGATTATATAAGGTAGCCATGAGAGGGTCTAACCCAGATATTGGGCAGTGTCTATCTCTCTTACAAGGCAAAAATAACTGAAATGCTTCCAAAGTATGAGCACTTGATGTAGCAAATAGTAGTCACTAGATTTCAAACAATGATGCTTCCTTTTACATGCTTCATAGAAGTGGATGAAATAAACACTTTCCAATCACAACCAGGTCTAGCAAGTCAAAACAAAACTGAAGCAATACTTTTTGTGAAGTTATTGAAAACTTCAAAAGACCAGAAATGCTAGAGTAGCATTTTATGTAGCATCATTTTCAAAAGTATGTCAAAACTGTCAAAACTAGAGAGCTGAACTTGGAGGGCTCATATCACACTCTTCAAAGCAAAAGAAAGGGGGCTTTCTGAGGCAAAAGAAAGCTGGTATACCACAGTAGATCCTCTGGGAAGAAGAGGCGAAAATATGCGTCAGGTCACCTTCACCTTCTTGAACAAAGTCGACTGGTTTTTCTCTGTTTTCTCCTTCAATATGCAGCCATTGCTGCTCAGATTTCAGCACAAGGTAGCTCTAGGTATGGAGAAGCTTGCCCTGAAAGGAATTAGACAAAGACGGAGCAGGCGCAGAGAGAAAACGCAGGAAGAAGATTCGACGAAGTTCGTGCAATGGCGACTAGCAGAGCAGGTTATTCTTCAATTGCTTGCAGCCCAAAATTCGCCCCAACAAGAGGGATCTCTAGCTAGAAGGGCGTGGGAAATGGGTGAGAATCGGAGGAGAACAAGCTCAAGCAAATTTTTGGAAGAAGAGTGAGAGATGGTGAAGAAGAAGAAGAGGAAGAAGATGATGATGTGGCAGAAATGGGCTCAAGGGGGATCAAATGGCTCTGATACCATGTTGGAACACTGAAGGGAAAGAGTAGAGTGGACACAAAATCAGAATACTTGCTTATAGAATGAAGAAGAAAGAGGTCCTTAAGTAGGCACCTCATACAAGGTCACTGACATCACTGATGACCTCAAAGCTCCACAATCATCTCCTCAATCTGCTCCTAGATTCACTCAATCATCCTATGTGGCTTTTCCACCACCTAACTGTGCTTGTGGGCACCTAACTGTGCCTCTAGCACTCACACATAGAAACATAAGGTGTGCCTGAGGCATACACCTTGAGATATCCCAACAACTTGCTCTTCATTTCTCTCACATGCAGGTTTAACCTCTCCATCAAAACCCCTTCTTTTGCATATTTAAGCCTCCTAAACCCCAGCACATTAAAATGAACATAGAAAAAGAAATTATTTATTTCTTTTCTTCACTTCGACAGTAGGTTTAGCATAGTTTAGCATAGATTAGATTGCCTTAGAGGAGAGATGATTCTCCAAGTTGCCAATTGAAGCCATGCTCAAATTTTTTGAACTAGTTCATAATCGTTGTCAGTCCCTTCGCTCACATGTAGTTTCACACTCATAACATGCTATTAAATAAGACCTTTTACCATTTACCAAGAAGTTTATCAGTGGGCAGATTGCATGAGCAGATAGTAGATATCAGTGGACAGATTACATATATCAGTGGATAGATTACATGTCATGGGGTATATTGGAGCTTGATGATTATAGTAGTCATTTTATCTCATTGTAAATCTTTATTAGTTATTTTTATTGCATTTGTACAAATATTTAAGCTCATTTATTGTCATAAAAAACCTTGTAAAGTCTTCTAGGCTATTTTTCACATTTATTGCCATATGAAGCGCCTTGTAATAAACTCGACCATCCCAACCATTCACTATTTAACGAGCATCAGTGGGCTGCATAAGTGGATATCAGTGGAACAATTTTTAGTGGTAGATTCCATCAGTTGGGTATCATTGCACAAATATCAATGGATGGACGGATTACATGTCATCATGAAGATTGAAGCTTTATCACTAGAGGGCAAATCTATGATACTTTACGTGAGTGGAGACTGTCCAACTGAATAAAATTTTGCAGAGCATTGGGAATGCTGTACTTTAAGTGAGTGGAGCATTGGGAATTGATAATTTGGAGTGAAATATATTACAAATATTACATATCACATATTCATATCAAAATTCTCATCACACAAGGTTATATTTCCAAATAATCACATCATCACATATTTGACAGACAAAAAATTAAAGGCTGCACTAGTCAAACACATTGTTAGCAATCTTCAAAGTTGCAGGAGGGAGTATTCCCAATGCTTCTCTCACTTTATTCCCCTTATCCTTATCATAGCGAACACATTGTGCCTTAGTGCACTTGTATTCTTCCATCCTAGTCCTTCCACAAACACTCTCTTATTTCTTACATCCTAGTCCTTCTGATTAACTTGTATTCGTCTTTCACTTTATGTCTTCCCTCACTTTCTATCACTCTTGAAGGAGGGGCGGATCACTGTGCATCCCTTGCTGTTGCTCCCAAACTCTCCTTCTCCCACTTTCCCTCTAAGACAATGACTAGTTACTACCCAACTTCATTTACTGAACTCAAATTCTATCTTAGATCCCTTTTGTATGGACCAATGAAGGGAAAATCATTCGAGGAGGATATGTTACGCACATGGCTGCTTGATTTGAACTCAGTAGAAGAGGTGAATATCCCTAGCTTTCTTTTTAGCTTCTTTTAATCACGTACTTCTTATGCTAACGAGTTAAATTTTCGTATAAGATATGGTGGTGGCTAGAAGCTGTATTGAAAAAAATGGTGAAGATGAGGAAAGCCAAGAGAGAAAAGAAGAGTTGTTGAATGCTTACAAGTCAGCGGAAGATTTGAAATAGGTTGTGAGGAGAGTCTGTGAGGAGATTTGCGATGCCAACCCTGGTTACCCATGGCCTGCAGGTTTAAAGTCTACTTGTTTTTATGAAGCCAATGCCATAGTAGGCACTTTCGAGGACATATGCTCTCTCTAATGACTTAATAGTCAAGTGATGGAAATTTAATTCCATAGAGACTTATGTGTTTTCTAAAGTAACTGTAATAGACAAGAAATGAAACTATAGTTCCACAAAGATTTTTTAGTTCTCTAATGTAAAGTTGTAATAGACAAGAGAGACAAAGATGAGATCTTCTAGGCTGAGATCTTCTATGGCTTTGAGTTATATGATCTACTTCTTGTACAAATGTGTCATGCTTTTTTTAAAATGTACTCTAGTTTTAATAACATGTCACTCCATTTTTTCTAATTTGATTTTTTAAAATCTTACTTTTTGTCTCTTTTAACAATGTGATGTCCTCTTTTTTCAATGTACTCTAGTTTTAATAACATGTCGCGTCATTTTTTCTAATTTGATTCTTTAAAATCTTACTTTTTGACTCAAAGTTTTGTTTTATAAGAGCCTCTTTTTTAAAAATGCTTTATCCAAAATTATCTCACAAAATGAATTTGGATAGTGCAGCAGTCCAAAATTAATGAAATAGGTGTTATAGAATGTTATCCATAAGTTAGGAGCTTTCAACAATTTAGATTGCTTATTTAATTGATTTTGTCTTGGTGTAGTGTACTATGTTCAATGCTATATGGTGTGAGGGCAAGCATTTTTGAACACAATGGATTGATGATAAGAGAAACACACAAGATTGTAGCATCATTGTTAGCTTTGAGGGAGCCAATGGATCCATGGATGATTATTGTGGCATAATCCAAGATATTATTAAGCTTGATTTTTGACTTTCGCCTGGTTTAAGGACGTGGTGGAAAGAGGCCCTAATGCAACAATCAAATGCCATGCAAGTGGCTTTGTAACTATTGACTCCACAAAGTTTTGGCAATGTAAGAAGGACACACTAGTACTACCACAACAATGTGAATAGGTATTGTACACACATATAAAAATACTCACTTTTAAATATTTGATACCTTCGATGCAAGGAAAATAACATGATTGCATTTGTGTTTGAATTAGGTTGTCTATCAACCAATGGTGGATACTAATAAGTGGTGGCATGTCATACCTATTACGCCATGTTGCAAAGTGATGTATAGTACATTTACTAATATGGAGGATGATCATGGCCATAGAGGTGATGATGATCGTGATACGAGAGAGGACAATGATCATGAGATAGAAGATATAGATATTGAGGCTATTACCTGTGAGGACGAGCCTACCATTGGTGATGCTGATTTAGTTAAGCACATGAGTAGCACAAGTAGTAGTGGGTTGAATGTATTTGTAGATCTCAACACTGGTTTGGATTTTGAAGTAGATAGCTTGGCAAGCGTTGATCTTATTGAGGATGAGATTGAACTGTAGCCCATCATTGATATTGGCAAAACTATTTTACATATTGTCTCATTCTCCTCACCTCACTTAATTTTTGTATATGTGGGTTTGCCAAAAAGCATTGATATTTTTGTTAAAATTATGTGCTTTGGTAATCATGGGCAATGTTTGGAAAGCAGTGATGTACATTTATTAGCTTGCACTAAAATCTCACTTTATATATTCTTTGTTTTGCATCTAAATCCATGTCTAATTCACAGTGCAAACATGCTAGTAGATGCGCTAATAGATGCGCAAATAGACGCTCTATTAGATGCGCTATTAGATGCACTCATATTTTCACTATTCTAGCACCTGTAGATGCGCCCACTATTTTGCATATCTATAGTTGCTTTGTCTTGATGTGAAAGATAGATTAACCATAGAAGTTATTAGGTTAATCTTCAGGAGCATGGTCTTTCATTAATGCTCCATTAATGATAGAAAGTATTTTAGTTAATCTCACCAAATATTGGTTTGTTTCACTAAATGTTGTAAGTTAGCTTTTAAAACCACATAGCATAGTATTCATCATTTTATGACTTTTCTTTAGTCCAATTCAAAAGTTGAACTTTATACAAGTCCAAATTTTGGAGAAATTGTGTGTGTGTGTGTGTGTACATATATACATGCATGCATGCATGCATACATACATACAATATGCATGCACACACACACAGACACACACACGCACATAGAGATCTTGCTAGGAAATTTCTTTTCACAGTATGATCATGAGAAGAAGCCTATGATTGTCCTTATTTACACATTTGAGTGATGTTTTCAAAGTCTTGATAGTATATTGGAACAATGCTTACAGAGTGCTTATAAAATTGTTATGTCAACTGTAATATTGTGACATCAGTATAACGAGGAAACCACGAGGGCTTGACAATACTTGCCTGTGTGGTTTTAGCCGAAAAAAGTTTTCGAGATCAGAGGCTAGAGACTAAGTATGGCTACGCTCAAAGGCCATAGAGAAAAGGAGATCACGAGGGCGAAGGGATGTCATAGGGGTGAACAAGGAATTAGAAGTGGAGGGAAGGAAAAGGGAGACTATGACACAAGGGGAAAGGGAGAGGGGGAAGAGAAGCATGTACATGATAGGAAGAGGAATGTTGAGATGTAGACATCAAGGGAAGTGAACCATACTTTATTGGAAAGAAGGGATGAGAGGGAAATATCAAAATACTAGCTAGGTGGCTTTACAAGAATGAGCGTGTCTCATCAAGGAATAGCCCCTTCCTTTTATAGCCAAAAGAGGGGGTCTCTCCACATTAATGTATCCTCCCACATGCATGGTGTGTGTGGAAAAGTCTTCCATGTGGGCTAGGTGGGTACGCACTCTCAATTGTGTGCGACAACCCTTTGCCTCCATTTTCCACATAAATCAAGCCCCATATCTCAAGTCTATGATACTCCCTTGGTCTCTTTCCAATTTTATAATAGGTTCAAACCTCTAGGAGGACAAGTGGAGGGTTGGCACAAGGAATCTTGCCACCTCATCCTACTTTCCCCATTATTTAACTAGCTCTCTTTGTCCTTCTATACCTCCCCCACATGGGCCTATCCCATATGGAGGGAATAACTCAATATAATAGCCATCTCCACCCATTTTATATTGCTTCTCCCATGGACTTTGAGCCATATCTCAATTATTGCATCCTAGGTGGAGGGGTGGCACATGGAGGAGCCATGCCACCTTGCATTTTATAATATTACTATTATGGATTATGTACAACACACCTTATGGGTCCTCTTACATTGAAGGGTGGCACATGGTCATGCCCTGCCACCTCAACCTTGGGCCCTATGCACACCATATTTGATTATACTATTGTCACATATACAAACACACATACATATTAATGCCTTTTTCCTTAGACAATTTTATCCATAACAGTTCCCCCCCCCCCAGGCAGGGAATGCACAGCATTTCCATGCCTGGGACCATCACGCACAAAGAAAGGCTTGAGGTAACGCTTGTTGATCACCTTCTTGCCATATGGTTCATGCAGCTCCTGAACTTGTACAGACCCATTGCTACGTTCTTTGATGACTTTGTATGGACCAGCCCACAGTGGCAGAAACTTCTTATCCATTTGGTGGTCTAATCTGTTATCAAAGCATAGCACAACATCCCCCTCGGCAAAGTGTCTTACCCATCCCTTGCGAATCTTAGCATCCAATCGGGCCTTTTGTCGATTCTTTTGGATCTCTGTTTGGTGTAGTGCATGGCGTCGGGTCTCATCTAACTTCTCAAGTTGTACCAATCTGGCCTCTACATGTTCATCTTCTGTCATCCTCTGTTCCTGTGCCAATCTCAAGGCCGGAATCTCTATCTCTAGTGGTAAAACTGCATACACCAACTCAAAAGGGGTGTGACCTGTAGATGTTTTATGAGTGATGTTGTAAGCCCACACGGCTTCAGTGACCTTCTGATCCCATTGACTCCTATTCTTTGCGGCCATTTTTCCCATGGTTTTACAGAGGAGGCCATTGGTCCGCTCTGTTTGACCCATGGATGCTGGATAATAGATGCTAGAAGTGTGATGATCAATGCCCATGCGATCCATGAGTAACTCCACTGCTTCATTTAAGAATGGACTCCCATGGTCAGAGACTATCTCCATGGGTGTCCCAAACCTTGTGCAGATACGTTCAAATATGAAACTTGAAACTGCCTTGCCATTTGCAGCAGAGAGAGCGATAGCTTCAGCCCACTTAGTGACATACTGAGTGGCTACCAAAAGATACTTCTTTTTGCGGGCAGTCATGGGCAAGGGCCCGACAAAGTCTATTCCCCATTTCTGAAACGGATGTATGGACATCACTGGGTGATGTTGCCCGGGACGCAAATCCTTCCTATCGAAGAATTGACATGGTTCACAGGTTTTGCAATACAAAGTGACATCCTTGAACAATGTCGGCCAATAGTATCCAGCATGTAAAATCTTCTTAGCTGTATAGTCACTGGCATAGTGGCCTCCACAAAACCCATCATGATAATGCTTCAATACCTTAGGCACGTCATCTGCATCAATGGCCCGTCTGAGTACCCCATCCATGCCTTGACGGTACAACACCCCATCAAGGAGGGTGTAGCGCCTACTATCTCTGCGGATCTTCTTTCTCTCATAGCTAGTACTTTCTGAAGGAAAGGAGAAAGCGGTCAAAAACTTGTAGATACCACCATACCAAGGATCCCCAACTTCTATGGCTGCTACAAGGGTTACATCAAGGCACTCCTCTAAATCAATCAAAGCATTCTTCAAGTTGGAACAACCCCCTTTTACAATTTTGAAAGAAAAATCATATTCTTGTAGAACTGCCAACCATTTGGCCAACCGGCCCATGGGATTTGGTGATTGAAGAACCTGCTTTGCAAGACCAGTGCTAGTGAGTATAAAGAAGGACTTTCCAGCCACATAATGCTTAAATTTCTCAATGCAAAACACCAAAGACAAGGCATGCTTGTCGCCCTCTGAATAGCGTCGCTCAGTGTCGAGCAATTGTCGAGAAACAAATCGAACGGGATACATGAACCGATCCTCCCCTTGCTGGAGAAGAATACCTGCCAGAGTGTGCTCACCAAACTCAGGATTGATATAGAAGGTCTTTGACCAGTCTGGATTGCGTAGAATGGGTTCTGAAGCCAGAGCATTCTTGATTTGTGCAAAACCATGATCACAATCCTCATCCCAAGAAAAATCAACCCCATCTTTTAATAGCATAGTCATGGGCCGTGTCAAAGCAGCATACTGATCAATGAAGCGGCGATAGTATCCTGCTAGATTGACAAATGAGCGTACCTGACATTTGGTTGTAGGTGGGGAGAGCTTGAGGATGGCTTCTACCTTCTCGGGGTCAGGCTTGATGCCCTCGGATGAGACAACATGTCCCAATAACCTCCCTTGAGTGGCTCCAATGGTGCATTTCTCAGGGTTGAGATTGCCATTTGCATCATTGACCCTTTGGAAGGCCAATCTAACCTTCATGATGTGCTCCTTACGTGATGAGAATATACAGAAATCATCTAAAAACACCTCCAAGAAATCCCCCAAATAAGGAGCAAACACCATCTGCATAAATCTTTGAAAGGTGGCAGGAGCATTGGTGAGGCCAAATGGCATTACTTTGAATGCAAATGTCCCCCAGGGTGCGGCAAATGTGGTTTTAAGCACATCTTCCTCGGCAATTCTGATTTGATAAAACCCAGAGTAACCATCACAGAAAGTATACATCTCATGACCACTTACCTTCTCAAGAATGAGGTCTTGAAAGGGTAGAGGATGATGATCCCTCTTGGTGGCAGCATTGAGCTTCTTATAGTCGATGCAAACCCGCCACTTGTTGTTTTTCTTTGGGATGACTACCACTGGTGAAACCCATTCAGTATTGTGAACCGGAACAATAAACCCAGCCTCTACAAGCTTCTGCAACTTTGAGCGCAAAGCGTCGATCTGCAGGGGCCCTAATCTCCGATACTTTTGAGCCACAGGCTTGGCATTAGGCTTCAGCTCTATCTTGTGCTCTATGGCAGTCACATGGCGAAGGTGGTGGTAGCTAGTTGCAAAGAGGTCAGGGAAATCTTTGAACATTTCAAGAAACTCATCTTTCTCACCTGGAGTGAGGTCTGGAGAAAGCATTGATTCGAGCTGTTGAGGACTAGCTGTTATCTTTTCTGTAGGTGGCAGGATCGGAGACACCCCCATCATGTAAACTTCCTCCTCTGAGAATTCCTCCCCCCCGTCTGATTCTTCCATGGACACAGACACTGAAGATGAGAGAGTATCACTGTCATGCTCCTCTTCTTCTTCCGGTTCCATGGCACCAGGTTGCACAGGGATCTTCTCCTTGGAAGCACCAAAAGACATGTGTCCTGTCTTCCAATAGCTGACTGCGTCACTTTTTCTCAACCATGGTCTCCCGAGTATGGCTGGGTAACTTTTGCCTGTATCTTCAATGTCCACTACATAGAAATTGACAGTGGTGGTCAACCCATTGACAGTGATGGGCAAATCCTCAATGACTCCCATGGTGGAGAGTCGTCGACCATCTGCTACCTTGATTCGAGTGGAGGAATGCCTTGTACATTTCAAATTCAATTTCTTCATGATGCGGGGCACCATGATATTACATGCAGCTCCCCCATCAACACACACATTTTTGACACGGCAATTATCTATGATGACATCAACTGTGTGTGGGTGCCAATCAATTTCTTCAGAGATAGAAGATACCTCTCGTACCTTTCCCTTCTTCTTGCTCTTCCTTGTTGAGAGACCCTGCTGCAGCTCACGTCTCACCTTAGGGCTTAATGCTATTAGTTGAGGGAGTGTGATGCTCAAAGACCGATGAGCAAGGTCCTGAACGACCGAATAGTCCTCTTGCCCTGAGCCGATGGGAAAATCCGAGGGTGACCACTTACTCCTGCGAGATCTTTTAGTCTTCTCTGTTGGTGGGTCTACCATCTCAGCATCTGAGGGCTCTGAGAAGGACACCTTCTTCTTGGGGCGGCCCGGTCCACGGTTTGGAGAGGGGTCCGAGGTAGCATGAGTTCTTTTCCCGAGATCAAGGATCTCCACATCAGAATCCTCAGTGCCCGACTCACTTAGAAGATTCACCCTTGGAATATTGGGGCACTCTGTGCGATAATGACCCTTCTGGTGGCACTCGTAGCATACAACATTAGCACGATCTCTTGGAGGGCGGTTGGCTTGATTTCTGATGCCCACCATCTCAAGCCGAAGATCATTCAGGGCCTTGGCTAGGTCATTGATGTAAAGAATGAGGGAGAGAGATAGGAGACTCAAGTTCAGCTTTCTTCACAACACACAAAAGAGAGAGAGGACACAAGGTTGGAGGGTGAAGCCTTTCTTCACTTTTGCACACAACAATAATACAATAGAAGAGGGAAATATCCTATATGTCAAACCTAGAATACATGGTTCATATGTGAACCCAAACCAAAAACATACGTGGTAGTCTAACTACACCACGAGTACAACTAACATAGGCGGTGACATAAATGATAGTCATCCAGGAGATGTATCGGGGGTAGAGCTTGATATCTCAACACTCCCCCTCAAGCTCAAATCCATCTCACGTACACCAAGCAAGCTCCTAAATCTGCGAAGCTTCTCGGTACCCAATGCCTTCGTAAAAATATCAGCCACCTGCTCCTCAGTGCTGACACAGACAAGATCAATCTCACCAGCTAGAACCTTCTCTCTCACAAAGTGATAATGCACCTCAATGTGCTTCGTTCTAGCATGATAAACTGGGTTATTAGCAAGCATGATGCTGCTAATGTTGTCACAATGAATGACAACTGCTGCATGAATTGACTGTCCCATATCTGCAAGTAGCTTCCGTAACCAAGCTACCTCACATGCAGCCATTGCTGCACCCCTGTACTCAGCCTCTGTGCTCGACAAGGCAACTGTTGGCTGCTTCTTGCTGCTCCAACTGATGGCACCACTCCCAAGGGAAAACATAAAACCACTGGTAGATCTCCTGTCTGAGACACTACCAGCCCAGTCAGCATCTGTGTATCCATGTACCTGTAATGCACACCCAGCTTCATAAAACAGTCCATAATGCAATGTGGACTTCACATACCGCAGTATGCGCCTAGCCGCATCCAAATGTGGCTTCCTCGGTGCCTGCATAAACTGACTCACCAGCCCCACAGCATAGCTCAAATCTGGTCTGGTTATAGTCATGTAAATCAAGCTACCTACTATGCGCCTGTACATAGTAATATCTTCAAGAAGCTCACCTGTCTCTGCATTGAGCTTCACATTCTACTCCAATGGAACAGAAATAGGCTTACAGCCTGTCATCCCATATTTGGACAGCATGTCCAAACCGTATTGCCTTTGCAATAGCCATATCCCACTCAGGGATCTAATAACCTCAATGCCCAAGAAGTAACGCAGCTCTCCCAAATCCTTCATCTCAAATTTCTGCTTCAACAGCAGCTTCACTTCATTAATGTCTGCATCACTATCACCTGTAATAATCAAGTCATCAACATAGATGACTATAAGCACAATCCCTCTGTTTGTCCTTTTCACATAAAGTGAAAAATCTGAATTGGAAATCTGAAATCCAATAGTGACAAGATATTGCCCTATCTTGTCTGACCATGCCCTCGGCGCCTGTTTTAAGCCATACAAGGCTTTGCGCAACCTGCATACAAAATCGGGATGTGAATTATCCTCATAACCTTCCGGCTGCATCATATAAACCTCTTCCTGCAAATCACCATGCAAGAAGGCATTTTTCACATCCATCTGATGCAAAGACCATCCCTTTGCAGCAGCCATAGCAATTACTGCTCTCACGGTTGCCATCCTTGCAACTGGGCTGAAAGTTTCCTCATAGTCAATTCCATATGTCTGTGCAAAACCTTTGGCAACCAATCTTGCCTTGTACCTGCTAACAGACCCATCAGCATTGTGCTTTACTTTGTAAACCCACTTGCAGCCAATAGCCTTCTTATCATGAGGCAAAGGCATCAAATCCCAAGTGTGGTTTGCATCCAAGGCAGCCATCTCTTCATCCATAGCTGCTTCCCAATTTTTATGCCCTGCTGCATCCTCAAAACATGTGGGCTCTGGCTCCTCTAGAACCTTGACCATATAAGCATAGTGATGTGCTGTATACCCATCATATCTCAGCCTGTCAACTGGATACTTAATACGAGTGGACCTCCGTACAACTGGATCAGTTGCAGGAGTCTTTAAATCATGCCTGCTTTTCCTTGCACCAGGTGTAACAACAGAAGGAATCCCAAGTTCCTCATCAAGGCTCATTTCAGAGCCACTTGACTCTCCATCAACATGAGAGCTACCAGCAGACACATCAAACACTGGAGCATGGTCCACTTTTTCTTTTCCCTTATGTGATACCTGCACAACACTATCAGGACTGCTATGTGACAATTCACTAGATCTCAATCTCCCTGTCCATGCATTAGATCCACTAGTAGAGGACTCTCTGGGTCCACTCAAGGCTTGAGATTGCTGCTCTGGATTTATTGCAGCATTCCCATTTCCTGCATCTGCATCTCCTACCATAATAGTTGGTGCATACCAGCTGCTCATTTCATCAAAAACAACATCTCTGCTCACTTGCATTTTGTGGGTGGAAGGGTTATAACAGCGATACCCTTTCTGGTGCAGAGCATATCCAATAAAGATGCATTTTTCTGCCTTTGGATCCAGCTTTGTTCTCTTCTCATCAGGAACATGAACATAAGCTATGCAACCAAATACCTTCAAGTGAGAAATATCTGGTTTTTGGCCTGTATACATTTCTTCAGGCGTCATGCCATGGACAGCTGCAGTGGGGGTTCTGTTCATAATATAAACAGCAGTTGCTACTGCTTCAGCCCAAAAATAATCAGGCATGTTAGGATCGCCCGTCCTACTTCTGCAATATGCCTGTTCTTCCTTTCTGCAACCCCATTCTGCTGAGGGGTAGACCTGCATGAGTACTTCCTTTGAATTCCCTGTTCTTTCAGATATTCACTAAATTCTTCTGAGAAGTACTCTCCCCCTCCATCAGATCTTAGCACTTTAATATGCACACCTTTCTCTTTTTCAACCATGGCCTTAAAAGCCTTGAAATGGCTGAACACTTCACTTTTGTGCTTCATAAAATAAATCCACACCTTCCTAGTGTAGTCATCAATAAACGTCACATAATAATGGCATCCACCAATAGAAGCAGCTTTGGTTGTCCAAACATCTGAATGGATCACTTCCAAAGGTCTTCTGCTCACCTTAGCATTTTTGGGAAATGCATGTCTGGCCTGCTTACCCATTTGGCATGCTTCACATACCTTTTGCATTCCCTCAACTCTGAATTTAGGCAAACCTGCAACAATGTTTTTCGTTTGCATAGATTTCAGCCTTTGTATATTCACATGCCCAATGCGCTTGTGCCATATCTCAATATCTGCAATGACACCTCTCCCATGCGCAAACATAGCAGCTTTTACCTCAGGCATATCAACATCCAAGGTGAACATTCTGCCATTTTTATTGCCTTTCGCAACCAAGCGGCACTTATTTTTCAAGTCCTCAACAAAACATCCATCAGGATTAAATCTAACCTACAGACCTTGCTCAACCATCTGGCCAACTGAAACCAGGTTCTTAGTGATTTTTGGAACATGAAGTACATCTGCCAAGTACTTCGTTTTGCCATCCTGCATAGCCAATGGCACTTTACCAACCTGCGTAATTGGGTGCACAGTATCATCACCTGTTTCAACATAACCTGGCTTATCCAAATTTCTAACATCATGAAACCACTCACCATGACTGGTCATGTGGTTAGAGGCACCTGAATCAACATACCAAACATCATTGCAAGCTGCAGCATCTCCTGACATGGAGTTAACCATATGCTGCATCACAAAAAGGTGCTCATTTCTGTCGTCACCATGCCCACTTGATGATGCATAGTTGCTTTGCTGCAACTTCCCACTTTTGATGTCATTCTGTTTTTTATAGCATGTATTCTCCTTGTGTCCAGGCTTTCCACAATAATAGCATTCTGTGCTGCTATTTACTTGCTGGTTCCTTTGCCATGAACCACGGCCTCTTTGGCTCCCCCTGCCTCTAGAACTACCACGTCCTCCTCCATAGGACTGGTTTTCCTGTTGTTGCTGTTGGTTCTGATTTCCTGCACGGCCACCAAAACGGCCTCTTCCTCTACCCCTGCCTCTACCTGTATTCGAGTAGAAAGCAGTCTCTTGAGAAGTTGAGGTGGCTGAACCACCATTCCTTTGCTCTTCACTCAGCAAGAGAGCAATAAGTTCCTGAAAATCAGGAAATGTTTCACGGACTCCAATGGATGTCCGAAACTGTGCATAATCTTTCCCAAGACCATTCAAGGTCACAGACACTAAGTCCTCATCATCAACAGGTGCTCCAATGGAGGCAAGAGAATCTGCAAGGCCTTTCACCTTCAAGGAATACTCATTTATATTCAGATTTTTCCTTTGCACATTGTGCAACTCCTGCTTTAGCTGCATCTTTCGTGCTTTGGTATTTGTGCTATACAGCTTCACCAATGTGTCCCATGCCTCCTTAGGCGTCTCTACATCCTGTATATGCACAATAATAGAATCTAAAATGCTAACAGACAGCCAATACAGGCATTTTTTGGCTTTTTCATGCCATTCTTTAAAGGCCTTCAATTCAGCAGGAGTAGGAGCAGCACCCAAAACTGGTTCTGTAGTTTCACCACTGATGTAATCCCAAACTCCCTTTCCCATAAGGAAGTTTGTCATCCTGAACTTCCATGCTTGGAAGTTGTTCTTGTCAAGCTTCTCACTGACAATGGTAGACAGATTCTCAGACATTTTACAAATCACGAATTGCAACAGCAACCTGTAAACACAGCAGATGCCTCACAAGGGCAAATAGCAAAACTTCAGCGAAAAGCCTCACAGGAGCAGATCTGCAACACTGACGAAAGTGGTATTTCACCACACAGTCACTTCCTAGTGACGATTTTGCATCAACAGGCAACAGGCATGAATCTGCAACTCCCAATATCTCTGCACACAGGCATACGATGCAATTTCTGTGGCACCTTTCCACCGACTAGCCGCGCGGTGGTCGCACAGCAAAAACAGGGCCTTTTTCTGAGTGCCTGCGAAGAACTTGCGCCTTCAAAACGGGCCCCGAAACGGCCTCAAATCCAAAAAATAAAGTCACCAAGGGCTTCGCCCCGTCCCGCAGCATATACTGCGCTCTCGCCACACCGCGAAGGGCCTCTCAATCTGAAACAGTGCACTCCTGCACTTCTGGCTGTGCTACCTGCAGAGATTTGCTCCCAAACTCGAAATAGGAAAGCAACACTGGTCCTCTTGCCAAGACACCACAAACTTGGCTTGCTTTCTTGAGCTCCTTACCTCGAACAAGGCTCTGATACCATGTAAAGAATGAGGGAGAGAGATAGGAGACTCAAGTTCAGCTTTCTTCACAACACACAAAAGAGAGAGAGGACACAAGGTTGGAGGGTGAAGCCTTTCTTCACTTTTGCACACAACAATAATACAATAGAAGAGGGAAATACCCTATATGTCAAACCTAGAATACGTGGTTCATATGTGAACCCAAACCAAAAACATACGTGGTAGTCTAACTACACCACGAGTACAACTAACATAGGCGGTGACATAAATGATAGTCATCCAGGAGATGTATCGGGGGTAGAGCTTGATATCTCAACAATTGACTCCAGGTTTTGTTGCAGGGGGGGCCTCTTTAGTTGGAGGGGCCACGGGAGTAGAGAGGAGGGGGGCTCGTGGGCGAGGCTGGGGAAATCTTCGAGGCGGAGGATGAGGATATCCACCTTGTTGAGGGTAAGCATCTAAGGGAGGACCATACATCTGAGGTGGAGGCGGTGGATACATCCCTGAGGGGTGGGGGTATGCCCCTGAGTTAGACCCCCCAGGTTGTTGTTGCAGGAATGGAGGGGGATGTGGAGGGACAATTGTCTTCTTTGAAGCGGGGTCAGACTGAACTTTGTCAAACTTTTGAGCAATCTCATGTGCTAGCACCATAGTTTCTGGATTCTCCCATTTAAGCTTGAGGCGGAATTCATCACTCGCTCCTGCTACAAGGTAGCCCAGCACATGCTGAGTCATTCCAGCTCGAAATCCGGCATTGTCCTCCTGTGTGGCAATCAAACGGTCCAGGAGCACGGCCGCTCGATCCACATATCGACGTGCCGTCTCACCTTCTGACTGCTTCAAATTTGCCACCTGCAGGTACACATTCTCTAGCTCGTCTTCTTTGCCGAAATACTCAATCATTGCTGCTGTCAACCTTGGCCAGCTTTGGCAAACATCTTCGGTTTGCTTCTCATACCACACTTGAGCCAAACCTTCTAGAAATGTGGGGAGAACCAATAGCCATCTGTCTTCAGTAAGAAAGTTGAGAGAGACACAACGGCACTTGAAAGCCACAAGATACTCATTTGGATTTTCTTCTACCCGTCCACAAAACATGGGAATGTTAGCCATGCTTGGAAGATGGAAAAGAGGGGCTTATCTATGGACGAACAATAGTAAGAGGAAGCTTGAACTGAAAATCGGGTGAAGATACATCCAAAAAGCACACATAGGCAGGGTAGGGTGTGACTGGTGTAGTGTGAAATATTACACGAGAAGAATCTTCAGCATAGAATAGCACATAGACAATCTTAAAAGGACCAACCCTCATGATATCACTTTGATCATTACACGCGAGGATTAGAGGTGCGGCGTTGCATGAGGTTGTTCATCAAGGCAAACAAGAATGCCATGACAAAGGTCAGCAATTGGAGAGCTTGCACATCACCTTCAGCTTCTTCCAGTTCTTGTAGTTGCCATGCTATTTCTTCAAGGGGTGTGCGGTCTGGCATCCTTCTTTTGAGCAATGTCTTTGAGAACCCTCCTGATGATTTTTCGAAGTCGGTGAACTCGTATCAAGTATGCCCAACACTTAGTTTCATGATGACCACAACCTTTGCATTCCTTACAAACGATCACCCTCCTTCGTGGCTTGCGGCTTTGTTGGGGTGGCACTTCCACTCGCGTCATGCGTGATTGAAATACAAGCTTCACATGCCAAGAAATCAGCAACAAGATTTCGAGCTCGAGGGATATGCTGAATTTTTACCTCTTCAAATTGGTTGCAAAGTTCCAAGGCTTGTTGATGTCGTGGAACCAAGCCTTTGCTCCGCAACTTCCACCTTCCACTAACTTGTTCACACACTAGTTGAGAATCTCCTTGCACCTCCAATTGCTTGGCATGATGTTCTTGTGCCTTTTGTAGCCCAAAAATGAGCGCCGAGTACTCAGCTTGATTGCAAGTACTTGCGGGCGAAGACTTGCTGTAACAAAACTCCTCACCACCCGGTGAAGTGAGCTTCACACCCACGCCAGCCGCCTTGGTCGAAGGTTTGTAAGCTCCATCAAATTGAAGAATCCAAGATGTCATCACACCAAGACGAGAATTTGGACATCCCAAGTTTCTCGGTAGTCCAAAATAGGTAGGAGGAGAGGGTGGGGAGAATTCAACACTTGAGCCAAACGTTCAGCACCAAATAAACTTGCAATTCTTTGTTGATAGTTTATCTTAAGCCCAAAAAGAATTACAATTTGAAGCTCGAAATGAGGCACAAAAGGCTGATTAGGTACAAATGGATTCCTTGGTCGAAACATTACCAACCATAGCCAAGGCCTAGAAACCTTTGTAATGAGATTGTGAATAAACCATTTAGGACGAGCTTTTCCACAGGAATCAACAAGCAGATGCGCCAAATCTCCCCCCAAGCTTGGGGAGCATCCCACCCTTTGAAGAAGGAAACCGTTTTGATTACCTCTGAAGCAGCAAGTAGTTCGATCACCGCACAATGAGTAGAAGTAAAGTCAAAATCCTCCCAGCGTATCAGTAGTTCGTCACCCTGAATCATCCACGGTGTGTCATTCCACCCGTCATCACCATCAATAATGCACTGGACAATCAGCCGTTGAAGGTCAACATGAAGATCAAGGAAGACATCTCGTGCATTGGTAGCCGTAAGGTGCGGAGGAACAGGCACCAATTCCTTAAACGCGTCGAGAAGTGACATAAATGTCCACCCTTCTCGTGAGGCGTGCGTCCGTGAAGTGGGCTTGGAGAAGTTCTGAATTGGCGATCTAGCAAGAGAAGTGGATAGAGAACATAAAATGAAATATTTTTGCTTTTTACAACAAGAGCAAACTCCTTATGGTTAGAGAGTTACAGCTCCCGTGATTTTAATATATGAACAAAAATCATTACATTTTTACCACTTCCAACTTGTTGGCCCAATGGTAAGACTTTCTTTTGTGAAGGGGGAGGTCTTGGAACCCTCTTTAATAAAAAGAGAGGAGAGGAGAGGAGAAGGAGAAAGAGAAAGAGGAGGAGAAGAAGAAGAAGAGAAGAGAAGAGATAGGGGGGCGCGGGATCTGCTGTTACTCTTTTGCAGGGGCTCAGAAAACAGTCCGCGACCAGAGCAGTCCAGAGAACTGTCGCGCAGAAAACTGTCCGCAAACCAGAAGTCGCGGCAGTCCAGAGAACTGAAGCGCAGAAAACTGTCCGCAACCAGAAGTCGCAGCAGTCCAGAGAACTGAAGCGCAGAAAACTGTCCGCAACCAGAAGTCGCAGCAGTCCAGAGAGAACTGCCGCGCAGGAGACGCACGAACCGAATGCACGCGCAATAGCTTAGAAAGAGCACAGATGGTATAGTTTTGTTGATGTAACCCGTACGAATAGAAGATCCGCCACCAGCCGTGGAGATTCGTATCCCAGCAGCCACACCAAAACTTTTAGCCGGAAAAAGTTTTCGAGATCAGAGGCTAGAGACTAAGTATGGCTACGCTCAAAGGCCATAGAGAAAAGGAGATCACGAGGGCGAAGGGATGTCATAGGGGTGAACAAGGAATTAGAAGTGGAGGGAAGGAAAAGGGAGACTATGACACAAGGGGAAAGGGAGAGGGGGAAGAGAAGCATGTACATGATAGGAAGAGGAATGTTGAGATGTAGACATCAAGGGAAGTGAACCATACTTTATTGGAAAGAAGGGATGAGAGGGAAATATCAAAATACTAGCTAGGTGGCTTTACAAGAATGAGCGTGTCTCATCAAGGAATAGCCCCTTCCTTTTATAGACAAAAGAGGGGGTCTCTCCACATTAATGTATCCTCCCACATGCATGGTGTGTGTGGAAAAGTCTTCCATGTGGGCTAGGTGGGTAGGCACTCTCAATTGTGTGCGACAACCCTTTGCCTCCATTTTCCACATAAATCAAGCCCCATATCTCAAGTCTATGATACTCCCTTGGTCTCTTTCCAATTTTATAATAGGTTCAAACCTCTAGGAGGACAAGTGGAGGGTTGGCACAAGGAATCTTGCCACCTCATCCTACTTTCCCCATTATTTAACTAGCTCTCTTTGTCCTTCTATACCTCCCCCACATGGGCCTATCCCATATGGAGGGAATAACTCAATATAATAGCCATCTCCACCCATTTTTATTGCTTCTCCCATGGACTTTGAGCCATATCTCAATTATTGCATCCTAGGTGGAGGGGTGGCACATGGAGGAGCCATGCCACCTTGCATTTTATAATATGGATTATGTACAACACACCTTATGGGTCCTCTTACATGGAAGGGTGGCACATGGTCATGCCCTGCCACCTCAACCTTGGGCCCTATGCACACCATATTTGATTATACTATTGCCACATATTCAAACACACATACATATTAATGCCTTTTTCCTTAGACAATTTTATCCATAACAGTGGCTAATGAGGGCTAGGGTCTAGGGGGAAATTCTAGGCCTAGGCAATTAATGGAAGGGTGCATTAGTTGAACCTAAAGAGGGGTTCAATGGTAAGGTCCACTTGGACACATGGCACCATGAGGGTTGGCCACTTGGGAGGTATTGGGCTATGTGGGAGGATCTAGATGGGAAGCGGCTAGAAGGGGGCTTGAGAGAGAGAGAGAGAGAGAGAAAACCCAAGTACTAATTTTGTGAGCTAGCATACAACTGAAGGTCTAGACCATGGCTGGGTGGAAAAATGCTGCTGACGCCCTCGAGGTTGGAGGTGTCGTATCATTGGTATCAGAGCTGGTGTTGAGCTCATCTCTATGGTAGTTCACGCACAGTTGAAGCATGGAGAGCCGTACGGGTGCGAGTTCTATAACTTGTTATTAATTAGGCATTCAAGAGGATTTGGGAGTCCGAACGCTTTTGCACTTAAGAGCGCTAACATGGTGGAGGAATAGTCTATACTACTATAGTCGTAAACACTACAGACTACAGCTGCGTAGCAGGACCGTAGGACTTGGGAGTAGCACTGCAAATTATGAAGCCTTGAGTGAGTGTAGCAAATTTGAAACCCAGACCAAAAGTTGGGTGGTGTGGTGAAGGAGACAACAGTTGACTAGTTAGAGCAAGACAAGAAGAAAGTAACTTGGGACATTCTGTCACTAATTTTCATGCGTAGGACATTCTATCACTAATTTATGCATGGGACATTCTGTCACTAAATTTTGTATTGTCGTCGATCTCTATGAAGAAATCGGAGCATTGATTCGCCATTTCAAAGTTTCTCTAAAGCTCCCATCAAAGTACAGAGCCACATCATTTATAGGTTGCAAAAAAACCTTTGGAAAAGCCACGTTACCTTTCCTTTTATATCCCTCTCTCCTTAAGGCTCTTTCCTTCACTCCCTCTTTATTCCAAGCTTCTAAGATCCTCTGCACCCCTTTCTCCAAACCTTGTCATAATCAAAAGAAGAAAGTGGGATTTTGAAGTTCGAGACTGAGGAAGATGGAAGAAGCAGGATCGAAAGTATTGTGACTTAAAAGAAAGCGAGAAGTCATGGATCGAAGAAAGCATGAAGACGAATTCAAGACCATTGAACAAATACTAGGGAAGTGGGCATCATATTTTTCTCTCTAACATAAAGCACTTTGCTTTACATTTTTTAAAAAATATACATTTTTATAATGACCACTCCAGAAAGGGAAAAGAAATAATTGGAGAGGAAACACATGAGGAGGTACAAACTGAAAATCAAGAGGATAATGTGGAAATGGAGGATATTGATTATAGTGATTATGGAATTCCATATACGAGATTCACTAAACTTGAAACTCGAATGCAAAAAATAGAAATATAGTTAGGAGTTATCAGTGAAACATTAAAAACCCTAGCTAAAGCTATAACTAAGATAGCCAATTCTCAATCAGTATCTATTACTGAAAAATCATTGATTCCTCCTAATCAAGTTGAGGGGGCTACCTCTCGACTTAGAGAAACATTCAACATTCTTAAGGACTTAAAACCATCAATTTTCAATGGGGAAGAAAAGGAGCATAACACAACAACACAAAGCAACTATAGATGCGCTTGGTAGATGTGCAAAATAGCGGGTGTGTCTATAGGCGTTGCTTTAGTAGAGGAATTACAGGCACATCTACAAGCATGTCTAACAACTCGTCTATTTGTGCGTCTATTAACACGTTTAATTGCCCATCTAATCTAAGAAAATACGGGCCCATCTAACATTGGGTTTATCTGCACGTCTATTTGCACGTTTATTTGCGCGTTTACACTGAGAATTAGACGTGCATTTAGATGCGTAGATAGACGCAAACTAGAGAATACAGAAAGTGAGATTTTGGTGTACATCATTGCTTTCCAAACATTGCCCATGATTACCAAAGCACATAATTTTAATAGAACATCAATGCTTTTTTGCAAGCCCACATATACAAGAATTAAGTGAGGTGAGGAGAATGAGACAATATGTAAAATAGTTTTGCCAATATCAATGATGGGGCTACGATTCCATCTCATCCTCAATGAGATCAACCCTTGCCAAACTATCTACTTCAAAATCCAAACAAGTGTTTAGATCTACAAATACATTCAACCCACTACTACTTGTGCTACTCATGTGCTCATCAAATTCAGCATCACCAATGGTAGGCTGGTCCTCACGGGTAATGGCCTCAATATCTGTATCTCCTATCTCATGATCATCCTCCTCTCTCGTATCACAGTCATCATCACGTCCATGGCCATGATCATCCTCCATACGCTCCATATTAGTAAATGTACTATACATCACTTTGGAACGTGGCATAATAGGTATGACATGCCACCATCTATTATTATCCACCATTGGTTGATGGACAACCTAATTCAAACACAAATACAATCATGTTATTTTTCTTGCATCAAATATTTAAAAGCGAGTATTTTTATATGTGTGCACAGTACCTGTTCACATTGTTGCGGTAGTACTAGTGTGTCCTTCCCACTTTGCCAAAACTTTGTGGAGTCAATAGTTACAAAGCCACTTGCATGGCATTTGATTGTTGCATTAGGGCCTCTTTCCACCACATCCTTAAACCACTTTACACCCAAAACATACACAAAGAAGCGTCGAAAGTCAAGCTTAATAATATCTTGGATTATGCCACAATAATCATCCATGACTCCATTGTCCCTCAAAGCTAGTAATGACGCTACAATCTTGTGTGTTTCTCCGTTGTGTTCGAAAATGCTTGCCCTCACACCATATAGCATTGAACATAGTGCACTACACCAAGAAAAAATCAATTAAATAAGCAATCTAAATTATTGAAAGCTCCTAACTTATGCATAACATTCTATATACCGACCTTGCTCATGCATCCCCTAGCATACTCCCATTCTTCCATTGTGATATGCATCCCCTTGTCTTTCTCTGCTTTCTCCATTTCATCAAGTAGCCAATCCACATGAATATCCTTTGGAAGTGCTCTTAGATCCTGAGGGTATGGCACATGAGATCCGTGGTGTATACGAAAGAGGGCCTTTTCTTCTTGTCTTCTTGCCTTTGCATCCTCGTATCTTGTCACCCATCTTTTCATCACATCACTATTAAGCACGCAAAAGAGGTTGATACTATTATGCAAATCCGTGTCTATTACTTTGTTGTGTCCTTTCCCTTGAGGCACAATAGAGGTCATCCTTAGGTCTTCATCATCTCTCCATAGTCGTGGGAGAGAGCTATCCACATTAACAAGAAACTCAAAAATATATACAAGTGACTCTTGTACCAACCAACCCTCGGCCATGCTACCTTTGGGTCTTGCATTTTGTCTCACGAAGCCCTTCAAGGTCTTCATGAAGTGCTCAAGGAAGAACAACCATCGTGCATGTATAGTACTGCATATAGCAATCTCATCCACCAAATGCACTATAAGATGTAGTTGGCTTCTTGTGAGAATAGAATGTGGAAATGTCTCCTCCACTAAACAAACCACCTCCACTGACATAACTCGAGCATTCTCAAGCGTGGTGGGATCTATTTCCTTTGAGCTCACATATCTAGAAATAAAAAAGTACACCATATTAGCAATATGCATTCAAACTTGCATGGAGCATTGATACGCATCATATTTTGTATCATGTAAAGTACCTCACAAGCTCGCCCATCTTGTAAATACAATCTTTCACATCCTTCGATGCACTACGTGAAATGCTAGTAGGTAGTATGAACTGAACCCATGAGAAGGTGGTTGATTAGTTGCTTATAATTATTCACTCACACATTTGGAAGGAAAATTATATTATGCACATAAAATACTTACTTGGAGCATCTTGTGCCAATCATGAGATTGGAAGGCATATAATTGCTCTACACCTCTTTTCTTGCTCTTTGTAAAGGCTCCCTTCAAACACCTCATGCATCCAGTGGGAGTACGAATTGTAGTAATAGCGCGCTTCACCGTCGACATCTCTAGCTTTGATAACATCCACAGTGCACGAGGTAAAAAAACATGCCCATTTGGTCTCTCTTGTGGCCAAGCTTCACGCATCCTCCCTGTGGTACGTAGATCCTCCCTTATGCCTACGGAATCTCGTGTCCCATTCAAATGCTCCCAAATGGTAGATGCCACATTCTTGAAGATATACATGGGATCAAGCAGGTGATTGATCTTGAGGTGGGACCAATATGGTAAACGATAAAAGATGGAGTATCTAAACAAAATAAAGTGTTAGCAAGCAATCTTTATTTCCAGCCAATATAGCAAACAATAGTTAGAAACCCTTACCGGCTCATGCCAAGTGGTGGAGGAGTCATGGAACCATCCCAAATTCTCATCCAATCTCCCGTGGTGAGTGATTGTGGGAGGACTTCATTCCAAGGGACAACATATCTAGGATGATCAGGTGGGAGAAATCGATGGTGATTCTCATAGATGACCTTATTCAATGCATCTGCCTATGAGGCAACTAGCGAAGGACCACAAACAGGACATGCATGGTAACCCGATGTAGTGAGACCTGAACAATAGAAGCAATTAAGAGTTGAAGGTGGGTCAGGGTGCCACATCCTTTTCCTATTCATAATTAGAAGTGCAATGCTTACCTGAACACTCACCATAGCCTGGGAAGTCTTGCATCGTCCACATTAAGACTGCTTTGCAGTTGAAGTCTCGTGATGAGGGAGGCCTACTCACATCATGCACCTTGATACCTCTCCAAAGTATCTCTAGCTCGTCAATCAAAGGCTCCAAATAAACATCAGGGTTTTTGACTTTATGTTTCCCTGGAATTAGAAGAAGGGACAGCATAACATGTCCTTTCTTAATAGCCATAGAGGGTGGAAGATTATAATTCACCAATATCATTAGCCATACACTGTAAGAGGTGCTTTTGAGACCAAATGGGTTCACACCGTCCATACCCAATCCAAGTCTTAAGCTCCTAGGTTCTTCCTTGAAGCTTGGCCATGTGTCTTCAATATGCTTCCACATAGGAGAGTCCGTGGGAGTTCTCCACTTGCCATCGGTTGATCGATGGGAGGAATGCCATGACATGAGCTCTGCAATAGATTTGCACTTGAACATATGTTGGATGCGAGGGATTGTGGGAAAATGTCGCAGAACCTTACGAGGCACGTCCAAAGTTTTGAGATCTACTCTATATCTTGCCTCTCCACAAGTAGGACACTCTCTTGCATCCTTATGTAGTCCACGAAACAAAACGCAATCGTTGACACATGCATGGATGCGCTTGTAATCTAATCCTCCAAGAGAGGTCACATGTTGCCTTGCCATATCTCTTGAGGTCGGTAATTTATTCTCCCTTGGAAGCATTTTACACAATAGCCTGCACGTGAAGACCATAAATGAGGAAAAGCATTCGAGTAATTGACCCACTAGCATAACTCACCATGTTTGCAAAAGCTTACTTGAGTAATGCATTACAACTTGCATTGCTCCATCCATAACTGGTTTGCAAGTTTAGTAACTCAAGGGAGGCACGTAGAACAGAGAATGTGCACCCCTCAAACAATGGAGTCGATGCTATAGTAAAAAGATCATCTTGCTCCATGCTATCATCCCTACCTTGATGGACATATAAATCTCGCACCATATCATCAAACACCTCCTCCTCCATGGCTTCATGAGGTAATGGCGGAGGGCTACTATCACCATCACTCCATGCATCCGTAACGGTCCCTCCTGAAGATCCCACCTCATATCGCCGACGCTTCGCCTCCTTATGGCGAGCATAGGGCAACATATGTGGGTGTGGCACTGCATCCTGTATCAAATTAAAACGGGATCATAACTCAAACATATGAACACCCATAGGTATCTCAATCAACCTTAACTCTTTAACACTTACCATGTTTACGGTCGCATCCCATTCTCCATACTTTGAGATGTGATTGAGTGTAATCCTGCGTGCACGATACATGTTTCCTCGACATCGATCACACATACATTTGATTTTTTGTTCCAACCACATTTCGCGATGGTGGATATGGAGAGATTCATTCTCACTGGAGCTATTTGTTGAAGATGAAGACATCCTACAAACAAACAACCCGAAAAAATTTGCTCTTCTTCAAATGTTTCCCCTCAAACTCTGTGGCACGTCTAAAGGTGCGTCTAAAAGAGCATCCATTTGTTCTGTGGTGTGCATCTAAAACTGTGTTTAAAACTGCATCTAAAACGGCATCTAATACCACGTCTACCTTGTGTATAGAGACGCGCCTATAGACGTGCTATTAGACGTGTCTAAACCTGCTTTTAGCACACTCGCTTTGCTTTTCTTCACACTACTTATACTTCGTGTGGCTTGCTTGTTTCGTTATTAGTTGATCCACAGTTTCGACGCTTAAGAGGAAGGCACGTACACTTGCTTCCAAGCTTACACTCAAGAGGAAGGCACCCACACTTACTTCTAAGCTTAAAGGAGAGGAGGGTAAACAAGGAGCATAAGCTGCAACTTTGAAAAAGGAGAAGAACCTTCCATACCTCTATTCAAGGTAAGTCTTTTTGCAATTGATCTTTTTTGGAAGTTTGCTCTCTTTGGATTTGTACTTTCTCATATCCAACTCTCTTTGGATTTGTACTGTCTCCTATCCAAAAAACGCATGATATGGGTATCGGTGTCACGTTTGTGTGTCGGGTGCAATGTCCTTTTCTACTTTTTAGAAAAGTCCCTCTATCAGAGCGCGTATATAGGCACGTCTCAGAGTGCATCTAAAACCGCATCCACAGGCGCATCTAAATGCACGTCTAGGTTATTTACAGACACAGATAGCCGCATCTATGGATGCACTGTTATACGCAAAAATAGATGTGCTAATCAGATGCGTCTATAGACGCGCTCCGACAGTAACCCGATTCTCTCTTCCCTTACCCTTTCTTCACAGCTCATCTGTAATAGATTTTTTTTCTTTTTTCCAATTCAACATGTGGCCAGGAAGCGCTTCCAGCTCACCTCATCCTCGGTATTCTATTTGGAAGGACTTATATAACCTTTTAAGGCACCCTCCTAGTCCTGCGGAGTTATACGGGTATATGATGGGTACTCTAAACACTCCCCAGGAGTCGGCACTACAGACTCCAAACCACCCCACACCTGTTGAGATCACCCAAGCGGAGTCAGCACAGCCGTCTTATGCCCCTTCCCCCATGCTGTCTTATGCCCCTTCTGCCATGCCGTCTTATGCCCCTTCCCCCATGCCGTCAGGAGGTCCTTCTGTGTCGCAAAGCCATCGACATACTCCTGTGCAGTTGAGAATCGATTCTCCAACTACGAGTGGTCAGCGTAGTCCCGTGCAGTCGCCAGCTATGAGTGGCCAGTGTATGAGCTCGACACGACATGGTAGCAGGCATAGTAGGAGGGAGAGTGGTGGGGGATGCATGGCACAGTGCTTTGGGAGGGGTGGCGGTGGGGATGATGATGATTCAAATGATTTAGACGTGCCTCTGGGTGATGGTACGATATTCTATGACATCACTCAGACAGGAGGCATCTTGATGGATGCGCGGGGGAAGGACATCATGGCCTTCATGCGCTCTGTAATTGCTAACAATTATAGAGATTGCTTTATTCACTTCAAAGACCAGCCAAAGAGGTTGGCTGCTGAGACCCTCGTTGCTGTTCGCTCTAGGTATCCTAACCCCCCCAATCGCCAATTCACAGATAAATGGGCCAAGTCAAAGATTGTTACGATACTTGGCAATAAAAGATCTTCGCTTAAGAGGCAGGTACTAGCAGAGATTGCTAGGCTTGAGGGAGGTCAACCACCAAGGGGCCCACCCCACACCGCTCTTTTTTGTACTTAAAGCCACTGGCTTGGCTTCGTGCCTCTTGTATATACACTCCTCTTATTTTTTGTACTTGAAGCCACATGACGTGGCTTAGCTTCCTTATTTTTTGTACTTGAAGCCACATGATGTAGCTTAGCTTCGTGCTATATGTATATACAAGCACTTCTTGAGCTTTCAATTTTATTGCGTTTTGGAGTTGTAATGTTTTATTTGGAATTGTAATTAAAATGCATTCTGTAAATTAAAAAAAAAAAAAAACAAAGCGCGTCTATCAGTGCGTCTATCTACTTGACAAGCGTCTATTTTTGTGTCTATAAACACGTTTATAAAAGCATTTATTTAAGCGTCTAAATGCACGTCTATACGTGCGTGTATCTGCTATATAGATGTGTTGGTAGACGTGGGTCTCCAGATGCGAAAATAGATACGCTCGTAAGTTTTTTATTTAGTTCACTAAACACGTCTGTGTGCGCGTCTATGGGTGCTTTGTCTTGTTGTGTAATAAAGATTCAATTAATATGTTCTTGCAAAAGTAGCAAGACTTCCACCGACTCAGGAATACACCCCTTGAAAATCAAGTCATGGAAGCAAGTCTTTCCCTTGGAAATAAAGCCTATAAATGGTGGATGAGCCTCAGGGAGAGTGATAGAATTCCTAGATATTGGACTGAGTTTGAACAAGCCTTCCTAAAAGAGTTTTTACTGAAAAATGAATTAGAAAGAGCGTGGGAGGCTTGGGATAATTGTACTATGGGTAAAAACACTCTAGTCAAGTACATAGCAAACTATAGGGAGGCAGTCCTTAAGCTGAAGGGAATTGATGAATTCTAAAAGATAAGGGGTTTCGTGAGAGTTCTCAAAGACACTTATAAGGTTGAGGTGAAACTAAATTCTCCAAAAACCTTTGAGGAAGCCATTAAGTATGCCCAAATATATGATGATACGATGGGGAAATTCAGAATTGGAACTTCGAAGCAAATAGTTTTTGTTCCAAAGTTCAATAAGTTTTCCAATTTGAAAAGGAAGGGGCACTTTAAGAATGAGGTTCCTCAGGCAGCACCTAAGAAAACTCAAACACAAAATTATCCTCTCTTGAAGAAAGAGGATTATGAAAGGGCCAGGCAAGAAAATCTTTGCTTCAAATGTCTGGGCAAAGACCATGCTACTTGGAACTGTCATAAAAATAAACCAGCGGAAGATAAAGCCCCAAATAGACCTCCACAAAAACAAGTACATGCGGTGCAAGTGTTGCTGCTTAATGGTACTGAAAAGTACACTGAGGTGGAGGTCTAGCACATGAGGATAGCACCCACATGTGCTATCTATCATCGGCAACGTGGCAGCCCACCTTTGGTCCTCATGATTTAATGAGGATGCATGGAAAAATTAAGGGGCAACAAAGAGTAAGAGTGATGGTCGATGATAGTGCAACACGTAATTTCTTAAACCACTCGTTAGTTAAGAAATTAAAATTGCCTGAGAGTCCCAATGCCCATAAATATGTGGTCTCTTTGGCAAAGGGCAATGATAAAAAAGTTTGGGACACCATGATATATGGTGTAGAGGTGGATATTCAAGGCTATCAGGATGCCTTGGATTTCCAAATCATGCATCTCGATCGAACAGATGTAGTGCTTGGCCGAGAATGGCTATATATCTTGGGCATAGCTTATAGAGGAGTTATCTTAATAACTCCATTATGTTTGAAAAAGAGGGTAGAGTCTTCCAGATTCAAGGAGAACATGATGTGTTTAACTCTCCTCTTATTTGTTCGATGGAATTGGAACGACTACTACACCAAGAAGAATACGAGTTATATCTTTGTGAACTTAATTTTATTCGTGATTTTATGTTTTCTGCATTAGAAAGAAGTAATGTTGTTTTTGATTATGTTAAAAAGTATAAATCTTCCTTTAATGATTTAATGTTTGAATTTAAAGATGTTTTTTCCTTTGATTTACCTGATGGTTTACCTCCTGAGAGAGAAGTAGATCATAAAATAGATTTAATTCCTGGATCTACCCCTGTTTGTAAAACCCCATATAGGCTTAATCAAATGGAGGAATGTACATGAGGTCAAAAGACAGTTAACAGAGAACCTTAGGAAGGGTCGAATCCAAACAAGTAGCTCACCTTGGTCTGCACCAACTTTACTGGTAAAGAAAAAGGATGGTACTATGCATTTATGCATAGATTACCGAGCACTAAATAAAATCACCATAAGAAATAAGTATCCTATGCCTCGCATTGATGAGCTCTTTGATCAATTGCAAGGGGCAAAATACTTTACTAAAATTGATTTAAGATCAATATTTTCAAAGAGACCACATGCTGGACGCAAGTCATTACCAACATTTGGCCAAAATAAAGGCCGTTCTGCCTTAATATCATCTTCTCGCATTTTTGCAAGGTCCTTTATCAATTGGTAGGTCTTGCTAATTACAACAGTAGTGTGTTCCTTCCAAGAGGGCTTCCAATCAGGAAATCTCCGGAGCATTTCCTCTTTGTATGCAATAAAAGCTTTTAAGCCTTCTATTTCACCTTTGGATTTCTCGCTGAATTCTTTTATAGGAGCCCATGTTGGATGCATTTCTTTGCTCGGGATTGAAGTTAAGAGAGAGTAAGGTTCTTCAGGTTCCCATTTTGTATCAAGAGAATAGTGTTGCCATTGCATCACTGGTTTTTCATCCTTTAAGAAAAATCGAAAATAGTGTGGACCGCTATGACCAATTAGGGCATCACCACCTTTTTGTATGAAAGGTAGAATAAAGCTCTTCCAATCATACATCCTCTCAACCATTGAGCATATTGTTCCTTCCTTACAGCCACCAACTTGCCTCCCACATTTTCTTATCAAGTCATCCATTGTCTCCATGTCCTTGTGTTTTAGTTCTCTTGAAACTGTGCTAAATACCTGATCGATATCCTCATGTGTGTGCCCAACCAACAAAAACCCAACTTCAATCTCATTGAAGATTCTATGAGCGATTAGCATTGAGCAAAATGCAAAGAAGAGTACATCCTTATTCTCTCGTCCACAATTGTCTACTTGTACTCTCAAAGTTGCTGGTAGGCGACCTTTTTCTGCATGTACATTGTGAATTGCCTTCATAACGGATGTTACAACTTGATTGCTATCGTGTAGATGCAAGGAATCAATCCATATGTCTGCGAAAAACTTAAATCCATGTACTAACACTCCACATAGATGTGTCTTTAAAAAGTATTTGCCTTGTAGCTTAGGTGGAGTGTTAACGAAACGAGGTAATGTTGTTGTATTTTGATCCATACCATCTACAATAATGCACATGTACTCATTTGGGTGAGAAATAGCTTGCTCCTTCCAAAATGCATATTTTATTCTAGAATGTCGAACAAGTCCATGATGAAATTCTCTCTTTCTTTTGTAAGCTTCTTTTTGTTCTGGAGATGTTGCACTCTCAAGTGCTCGCTTTAGATCATCATAGTCATTGCACTTTGACATTTTTTGCCTCTTTGGGATTTTAACATGTCCAAAGCTTTTTTTCCAAAGAGTATACAAAGTATGAAAAGATGCCGGTGCATGCCCTCTTTGCCTCTGTGTTTCTCCAATAGAGTTAAATACTTCTTTTTTGGTCAAACCTATCGGAAGATGCATTTCTGATAGGTGGGGTTGTGGTAAAGCATTTTCATAAATGTAATCTTTCAAAATTGCTGTTGCCGCAACCGTTGAGGCTCTTGTTTTGGGCCTTCCTATGTTTCCATGAATGTTAAATTTAACTCTATACTTTGCTTTATTAGCCAAATTCCAATATGTGCCATGTGATAATCCTGTAATAATGCGATATGCATTATTGCATATACTTTTTCCATTTATAAGAGGCCTTATTTGATGTCCTGAACTTTGCCTTCTCTTATCATTTACAAGAAAGCAAGACAATCTCGAGAGTAGGTATTCATTTCTTCTGCTTCCTTTCCTTTGCCAGACATGTTCTCTATAACCCTTGATGTCATGTAAGTTAATGGATCACATACATGTATGTTTACAGCATGTAGATCGCATTGCTTTTAGCATAACATCTTCATTCATTACTCTTATTCTCTTTGGTTGCTTTTCTGGATCTGCCTGCACTCGTTGTCTTTTCATGCATTTGTATGTCCATTTTGGGACCTTCTGTACATTCTTATTTCGATTTGTGTAGTTCTCCTTGTAAGATTTATTTGTCACGTTGTTTTCATGAGATCTTGCATCCTTGATCTTATCACTCTGATAGTCAAATACTGAATATTCCTTTGTTGATGTCATCCTTTCTTTTGATACATTCGTCAAACCATTTGTAACATTTACAAGTTCACAATCAAAGTCAAACACCGAATAGTCATTTGTTGATCTCATCCCTACTTTTGATACAATCGTAGAACCACTTGTCACAATGGCATTAGAGTGTCCCGAATGATCTTCAAACTCATCTATTCCTGAGAGAACATCACTCATTGATGCACTTTCTATGGACTTCATAACTCCATAGTCAGTGGTGATAGAGTGTCTAGAATGATCTTCAAACTCATCTATTTCTGAGAGAACATCGCTCATTGATGCACTTTCTATGGATTTCATAACTCCATAGTCTTGAAACTCCTCTACTCCAGAGAGAACATCACTCATTATACTATCGTGCATGATTTCCATAATTCCATAGTTACCTGCTTTGACTCCAAGAACTTTATCAGTATCCATGAAGCCATCCATGCTTGAAAATATAACACTTTTGACATCTTTGCCCAAGTTCTCAATGTGCATGAACTCATCCACCCTGGATAAGGCATCACTTGTGAAATATTTTTCTTTCTCGGTACCAATGAACTCATCGACTTCTGATAAGATGTCAGTGCTATAGTTGAGTGCATTGGAATCATCCATCTCTGAAGGAATAGAGCTTGGTACATTGGCATATTCTTTTAATTCTTTGATGTTGTAGTATACATTATGTTTATCATTAAAAACCACATGCCGAGTCTTTCCAATCTTTAAAAATTGCATGCTCCATCTCAAATCCTTACCTACCTCATAGTAGGGACCATCCAATGACATTGAGTTATCATCCATACCATCATCAATAACTTTTTGAATTTTCATCTGCGCAAATGTCCAGTGTTCAACTTGTTCAAATCGCAAGACTTGACCTTCTGCTACATACTTATTTGCAAATGATAACATCTGTAAAATATCTCCCACTCTAAAATCCAAAGATATGCACTTTGTATTGTTGATGACATGTGTTGGATAAGTCTCATCTCTGTCCCATGCAATAAATGCTTTATTGGAAGTATTATAGGGCATAACATCTCCAAGGATTTCCATATCCCCACACTTATGCTTTAGCTCAACATGTGCACTAATAATCCTTGATACGATAACCGCCACCTTATCTTCGCCAAGTCTTCTAAAGTGACAAATAGAATTTGGATCACTTTCATGGATTGTAGCAAATGCAACTGCTTCTCTTTTGCAATATAAAATCACCTCCATCCCCAGAATAAATATTGTAGCCATCTCCTTTGTCAGTTTCCTTTGCAAATAAGCTGAACAACCATTGTAAAGAACATTAGTCTCTTCTCAATAATCTACTTTATTAATGATTTAAAAATCTAAAACTTGTTTGAAAATTTAATTAGACACTAACCAATAACAACCGTAAACCAATAACAACCCTAAACCCTAAACCCTAAACCCTAAACCATAACCCTAAACCCTAAACCCTAAACCCTCAACCCTAAACAATAACAACCCTAAACCCTAAACCCTAAACCCTAACTCCCAAACCCAAAACCCAAAACCCAAAACCCTAACCCCTAAACCCTAAACCCTAAACCCTAACCCCCAAACCCCAAACCCAGCTCCCAAACCCTAAACCCTAAACCCTAAACCCTAACACCCAAACCCTAAACCCTAAATCCCAAACCCTGAACCCTAAACCCTAAACCCTAACTCCTAAACCTTAAACCCTAAACCCTTAACCTTAACCCCTAAACCCTAAACCCTAAAACCTAACCCCCAAACCCTAAACCCTAACTCCCAAACCCTAAACCCTAAACCCTAGACCCTAACTCCTAAACCCTAAACCCTAAACCCTAAACCCTTAACCCTAACCCCCAAACCCTAAACTCTAAACCTAACCCCCAAACCCTAAACCCTAACTCCCAAACCCTAAATCCTAAACCCTAAACCCTAACTCCCAAACCCTAAACCCTAAACCCTAAACCCTAAACCCCAAACCCTAAACCCTAAACCTTAAACTCTAACTCCCAAACCCTAAACCCTAACCCCCAAACCTTAAACCCTAAACCCTAACCCCCAAACCCTAAACCCTAAACCTTAAGTCCTAAACCCTAACCCCCAAACCCTAAACCCTAAACCCTACCCCCTAAACCCAAACCACCAAACTCTAAACCCTAACCCCCAAACCCTAACCCTCAAACCTTGAACCCTAAACCCTAACTCCCAAATCTTAAACCCTAAACCCTAAACCCTACCCCCCAAACCCTAAATCCAAACCACCAAACCCTAAACCCTAACTCACAAACCCTAAACCCTAACCCTAACTCACAAACCCTAATTCCTAACTCACAAACCCTAAACCCTAAACCCTAACTCACCAAACCCCAAATCCTAAACCCAAACCACGAAATCCTAAACCTTAAATCCTATGAGTGTTTTCAAGTAATATCATTTATTTAAGTAATAGTTTTAATTAGAATTCATAAGTAATATTGGAATTGATAGTTGGGAGGGTGGTAGTGGGAGAAAGGGAGAGTGGGAAAGTGGAGAAAGGGAGTGTGGGAGGGTGGTAGTGGGAGAAAGGGAGAGTGGGAGAGGGAGTGGGAATGGGGGCAGTGGGGGTGGGGGTGGGGGTGGGAGGATGGGAGTGGGAGTGGGAGAGGGAGTGGGAATGGGGGAGGTGGGGGTGGGGGTGGGAGAATGGGAGTGGGAGTGGGAGAGGGAGTGGGAATGGGGGAGGTGGGGGTGGGGGTGGGAGAATGGGAGTGGGAGTGGGAGAGGGAGTGGGAATGGGAGAGGTGGGGGTGGGGTGAGGGTGGGAGGATGGGAGTGGGAGAGGGAGTGGGAATGGGGGAGGTGGGGGTGGAAGTGGGAGGGGTGAGGTGGGAGGATGGGAGTGGGAATGGGGGAGGTGGGGGTGGAAGTGGGAGGGGTGGGGTGGGAGGATGGGGGAGGGAGTGGGAATGGGGGAGGTGGGGGGGGTGGGAAAATGGGAGTGGGAGTGGGAGAGGGAGTGGGAATGGGGGAGGTGGGGGGTGGGAAAATGGGAGTGGGAGTGGGAGAGGGAGTGGGAGGATGGGAGTGGGAGGGGTGAGATGGGAGGATAAGGGTGGGAGAATGGGAGTGGGAGTGGGAATGGGAGTGGGAATGGGGGGGGAGGGGTGGGGGTGGGAGGATGGGAGTGGGAGTGAGAGGTGGAGGTGGGAGGATGGGAGTGGGTGGGAGAATGGGAGTGGGAGTGGGAGTGGGAATGGGGGAGGTGGGGGTGGGGTGAGGGTGGGAGTGGGAGGGATGGGGTGGGAGGATGGGAGTGGGAGAGGGAGTGGGAATGGGGAAGGTGAAAGAATGGGCGTGGGCGTGGGAGTGAGAATGGGGGAGGTGGGGTGGGAGGATGGGGGTGGGAGTGGGAATGGGGTGGGAGGATGGGAGTGGGTGGGAGAGAGAGAGAAGATAATCTAATAGAGAGGCCAATGGGAGAGGAGATAATGTTATAGAAGGACCAATGAGAGAGAAGCACTTAAAGTCCTAGTTTTTCTTATATATACTCTCCTTCTCTCATTGTTTCTCTCATTTCAACAAGGAAGAGCAAGAGGAGAAGCAAAAAGAGGAGGAAGAGCAAAAGCAAGCACAAGCAAGCACAAGCATAGATCTCAACTTTTTTCCAGGTACTTTTTTTAAAATTTGTATTCTTTGAAATTTTATTATAGAGAGAGAACTTAGAGAGAGAAAAGTGAAGGAAAGACTTTTAGAGAGAGATTATAAGAGAGAGAGTCTTGCTGCCTCGGCAGCAAAAGAGAGAGAGAGAAAGAGAGAGGGAGAGAGAGGAGAGAAGGGGGGGGAAAGAGAGGGGAGAGAAAGGGAGGGGGGAGAGAAGGGGGAGGGGTGGGGAGAGAAGGGGGAGAGAAGGGGGGAAGAGAGGGGAGAGAGGGGGGAGAGAAGGGGGGAAGAGAGGGGAGAGAGGGGGGAAGCCGCGAGGGGGGGGAGAGAGAGAGAGGGGGGGGAGGCCGCTGCCGCGGCAGCGGAGAGAGGGGGGGAGAGGGAGGGGGGGGAGGAGGGAGGGGAGGGGAGGGGAGAGAGAGAGGCGGCAACGAGAGAGGAGGGGGGGGGAGAGAGAAGGGGGGGCGCGACAGCGAGAGAGAGGGGGAGGGAGAGAGGAGGGGGGGCGCGGCAGCGAGAGAGAGGGGGAGGGAGAGAGAGAGAGGGGGGGCTGCTGCCGCGGCAGCGAGAGAGGAGGGGGGGGAGAGAGAGAAGGGGGGGCAGCGAGAGAAAGGGGGGGAGGCCGCTGCCGCGGCAGCGGAGAGAGGGGGGGAGAGGGAGGGGAGGAGAGGGGAGAGAGAGAGGGGGGGGCCACTGCCGTGGTAGCAAGAGAGGAGAGGGGGAGAGAGAAGGGGAGGGGGCACTGCAGCGAGAGAGAGGGGGAGGGAGAGAGAGAGAGGGGGGGCAGCTGCCGCGGCAGCGAGAGAGGAGGGGGGGCAGAGAGAGAAGGGGGGGCCACGGTAGCGAGAGAGGAGAGGGGGGGAGAGAGAGAAGGGGGGGTGCGGCAGCGCGAGAGAGAGGGGGGGAGAGAGAGAGGGGGGGAGAGAGAGAGAGGGGGGGAGGCCACTGCCGCAGCAGCGGAGAGAGGGGGGGAGAGGGAGGGGGAGGGGGAGAGGGAGAGAGAGGGGGGGGCCGCTGCCACAGTCGCGAGAGAGGAGGGGGGGAGAGAGAGAATGGGGGGCACGGCAACGAGAGAGAGGGGAGGGAGAGAGAGAGAGAGAGAGGAGGGCCACTACCGCGGCAGCGAGAGAGGAGGGGGGAGAGAGAGAAGGGGGGGCAGCGAGAGAGAGGGGGGGGAGAGAGAGAGAGGGGGGAGAGGGAGGGGAGGGAGGGGAGAGAGAGAGGGGGGGCCACTGCCACGGCAGCGAGAGAGGAGGGGGGGAGAGAGAGAAGGGGGGGATGCGGCAGTGAGAGAGAGGGGGAGGGAGAGAGAGAGAGGAGGGGGGGCCGCTACCGCGGCAGCGAGAGAGGAGGGGGGGAGAGAAAGGGGGGAGGAGAGAGAGAGAGGGGGGGAGAGGGAGGGGGGGAGAGAGGGAGGGAGGGGAGGGGGAGGAGAGAGGGGGGGGCCGCTGCCACGACAGCGAGAGAGGAGGGGGGAGAGAGAGAGGGGGGTGCGACAGTGAGAGAGAGGGGGAGGGAGAGAGAGAGAAGGGGGGGCCGCTGCCACGGCAGCAAGAGAGAAGGGGGGGAGAGAGAGAGAAGGGGGGGGAGTGGAGGGGGGGAGGGGGGGAGAGAGAGAGGGGGGGGCACGGTAGTGAGAGAGAGGGGGAGGGAGAGAGAGAGAAGGGGGGGGCCACTAGCGCAACAGCGAGAGAGAAGGGGGAGGAGAGAGAGAGAGAAGGGGGGGGAGAGAGAGAAGGGGGGGAGAGGAGGGGGCGGTAGAGAGAGAAGGGGAGGGGGGGCCGCTACCGCAGCAGCGGGAGAGGGGGGGAGAGAGAAGGGGGGGCGCGGCAACGAGAGAGAGAGGGAGGGAGAGAGAGAGGGGGGGCCGCTGCCGCGGTAGCAAGAGAGAAGGAGGGGGAGAGAGAGAGAAGGGGAGGGAGGTGCGGCAGCGAGAGAGAGGGGGGAGAGAGAGAGAGAGGGGGGGCCACTGCCGCGGCAGCGAAAGAGAGGGAGGGGGGGAGAGAGAGAGAGAGGGAGAGAGAGAGAGAGGGGGGGAGGCCGCTGCCGTAGCAGCGAGAGGGAGAGAGGGGGGGAGAGAGAGAGAGGGGAGGGGAGAGAGAGAGGGGGGAGGCCACGGCAAGTGAGAGAGAGAGTGGTGAGCGCAAGTGAGAGAGAGAGAAAAGGTGAGGAGAGAGTGGGAGAGAGAGAGAGAGAGAGGGGAAATGAAGAGGAGGGGAGAGAGTAGACTAAGATGAGAGAAAACATAGACTAGAGCGGAGAGGAAAGAGAGAGAGAGAAGAGTGAGAGAGATGGACGAGAGATGAAAATTTAGAGAGGGAGGACACAAGAGAAAGTACGATCGAAATAGAAAATCTTACCAATGAAGAGGAGAAATGAGTGGGCGACGATCGAGAAGAGATAAAGGAGAGATGTTTTGATGGAAGAATTTGGGAGCTACGATCAATGAGGCATATGAGAGGAGATTGGTGTGTGATTTAGTCGAAACTTAAACAAACAAAACTATAAACCTTGGTGTTTGATGAAAATTTAGAGAGGAAGGGCACAAGAGAAAGTACGATCGAGATAGAAAATCTTACCAATGAGGAGAAAAAATGAGTGGGCGACTGTCAAGAAGAGATAAAGGAGAGATGTTTTGATGGAAGAATTTGGGAGCTACGATCAATGAGGCATATTAGAGGAGATTGGTGTGTGATTTAGTCGAAACTTAAACAAACAAAACTATAAACCTTGGTGTTTGAAAAGAGAAACGTGTGGAAACTAGAATTTCAAATTTCCTGCCTTTTACTTGAAAATTGTGATAAAAGACAATCTTGTGTTTGAAAAGACAAACGCGTGGATGTGAAAAGACAAATGTATGCTAAAAGCAAAACTTGTAGAAACTTGAATTTTAAATTTTTCTTTGTTTTTGAATTTAAAATGAGTTTCACTTTCATTTTCAATTTACTAGTTTAATTTAGACTATAATGCATTTTGTTTTGGAATATAAAAAGTATAATTTTAATTTTATTACATTTTAAATTAAAATTTTAAAAGTAGTTTAACTTACATTCGTTATTATTACTTTAATTTATTTCTTTTTAGGGAGAATTAATATATTCTTCTAGGTAAATATTAAAATTTTAATTTTAAGTCTTATTTTCTTTATTTGACATTATTTTTTCATAAACTTTAAGTTAAACTACTTTATAGTTTTTATTATTTAAATTCAAATTTATTAAGATTTTAACTTCTTATTAATGTGAATGTTCAATTCTTATGAGTTGTAAGTAAATTAGTTTTTGAAAATATAAATTTTATCTTTTTTAAACTCACAACCTTAGTGTATTAAAAAGAATAATGGAAAATAGATTATTTTTTGCTTTTAAATTGCAACCTAAGGATATTAAAAAGAACAATGGAAAAGAAATTATTTCTTGCTTTTCTTCGCTTCGACGATTGGTGTAGTCTAGATTAGCATAGATTAGTTTGTCCTTAGAGAACTCCAAAAAAACCAATCAAAGCCATGCTCAAAATTTCCCAACTAGTTCCTAATCGGAGTCAGTCCATTCGTTCACATTCGGTTTCACAGTCACAACAACCCTACCATTTAAGCAACGATTAAGGTTTTTAAACTTTCAAGATGATTGAAAGTTATATCAGTGGACATGACAGATTACAGTTGTGGAAGTTGACAGAGCATTTTACACTTATATTAGTTGCGGGAGTTGACAGAGCATTTTGCACTTATATATGACAGACTTCAAATTTATATTCAGAGATCATTGTAAATCCTTATTTTTTTTCACATTTATGCTCTAAGCCTTGTAAAGCCTTTTAGGCTATTCCCAAAGCATGAAATTGATACTTATATGATTGGGAAGAATAAAAACTTGAGGTGTATTAATGGGACTCATTGTACTTTTGATTTTTCAAAGTAATTGTAGTTTGTCAAAGTACCTAAAATTTGTGTTGTGCTTGAATAAAGGATGGATCTTAAGGCTACAGCATTTGTCAATGGTATGACACTGAAATACAATGGAAGAATTTATGCCCCAAAGGACTTCACAAACTGGACAGTTGTTGACACAACAAAGAAAGCATGGTTCTTGGTCTTAAGTAAAGGAAATCTCATTTTAGTGATGACAAAGAGAGAGTTGGAGAAAGATGAGTGGGCATCAAATGTATCTTTCTCAAAGAGCAATTTGATTCAAGAGGGCACCTTAGTAGGAATAAAAATTGAAAAAGATAGCAGTACAATGATGATTTACACAAAGTCAAGAATGAGCAACAGATTGTTTCTTCTTTCTAAGAAAGATGCAATGCACTTTGTGATGCCACCACCAAAAGCACCTAGATTTCCTGAATTGGTTCCTGCATTGGAGATCCTTCAACATGTGTGGGAGGAATTTCCCATTGAGGAAGCAAGAAAAATGCAGTCAAAGATTATCCTTGAATACTTTCAGGGTGTCATCGAACAAGGTTCAACTTCATTGGAGGGACCTAAGGTGCAAGAATCCACACATGAGAAAGGAAGTGATGAGGCATGCCATGTAGACCTAGTTCATGGTAATACAAATGAGAGAGGAAGTGGAGTGGATGAGACAGAACACATTGTAGCAATGGATGAGGGTCTTGTACACGTGGATGCTTACAAGGGATCTACATCTGAGATAGGAATTGAATTGGTGGAGACTGGACATGCACATGCATCTCAGACAGAAATTGAATTGAGTGAGACACGACATGCATCAGATAAGACAAGACATGCACACACATCTCTTGTTCATGGTATTACTCACTTAGATGGTGTAACTCATGAAGTTGATGGAATAACAGAACAAGTGAAGCCCTTAAGTATACCTGAAGTTGAGGCAATAGAAGAAGAAGTAGGGTGATCTAAAGTAGTTCACATTGAGCCCCTAAAAAATAAACCTCGACGTCAAATGCAAAAGGCAAGTACTTCACAAGCTACAGTTCCAAGTCCTATAACTGGAAAAAGAGGTCGTTCATATACAAAGAAAGGGCAAAGAAGAGAAGAGGAAGAACATGAACAGGATGCGGAGGGTCTTGAAATGGAGTCAGATCTAGAAGCAAAAATGTTATCAATGAAGAACCTAAATCTTCGCTTGAATGAGGCTGTGACAGATGAGGATCCAGGATATATATGGGGCCAAAAGACTCAAGTTATACATGCTTCAACAGTGGTCAAAGCAGGTGTCTTCACCAACAGCAGGACCTTAGATACAGCCTATGCTGAAAAGATTTTTCAGGCTTTGATTGATGGAAAAAAACCAGTTGTTTCTAATTTGGTACTCCGTCCAAGAACATTTTGGCCAGTCATGGGAGATTATAGTTAATCCATCAATTTCTCTCAGCCTATAGATTTTGAGATGCAATTCACTAAGTTCCTCGGAAAATAAGTTCCCTCACTTCAAGAAGGACAGAGTTCAGTGAATAATCCAGAACGACATATAAGGGATGCCAATAGAAATTTCTTAGCTCATTGTACATTTCAGGCAATAGATGGTCAGCACTATGCCTATGCTTGTAATGAGCGCTCTAGAGATGCATACAAGAAAGGAGAAATTACTTATCAAACCTTCGCGAGTGTGCCTCAATTTCACTACTATTTTGCATGCATTTGTATCTTCAAGAACGAGAAAAAATATTTGATTGAGTCGGAAAGACTTAATCATGACATTTATGCACTACGAAAAATCACCTCCACTTCAGAGATGTTGCTCAAAGCTAGGACCATATGGAAAACTTTTAATTCTCCTTTGACCACTCTCAAAAGAACTGCAACTAAAGTGGAAGCAGATAATCTTGTTGACTTCTACACATGCTTGAGTGCCATTGTACCAAGGGGAAAGCAGGAAAGAGCAGAGGTGATTACAAGCTTTAAGACAGTAAGGGATAGGTATCAAGACTACACAAGCATACTTTTCTGTAGTGATGAAGTTTTTCATCAGATCAAAGACGTGTGTCTTGCATGTGAGAAAGGAGATGTCACATATGAGGCTCCATCATTGATTAAAGAGAAGGCAAAGAAGATTGAGAAAAAAGACATGACAGCTCGGATGTGGAGGCCTTTAAGAAACCTACCAGACAAATACGCAAGTCCTGCTGCAGAGAAATTAATGTCCAAAGAATGGTTTTTTGGCAAAAAGGATAAAGATCATTGCATGGAACATTGCATCATCCAACAGGTCAAGCGTGATGCAGTAAAGAGTGCAATTGAATATTTATTGGGAGAAAAAAATATTCCAATTAGCCAATGTAAAATTGATCATAACATTGTGAGGCAGATGGCATCAGCTTTACCGTCAGCTAAACAGAAGGCTTGGGCGCATAAATGGGTGAAGGTAGAAGATGATGGATCTGAAATTACTCCCTCTATGAGAAGTGACATTCCGGAAAATGTGTATGCATATGCACAAAAAGTCATCAATAAGCACACTCTCAGAAAAGAAAAAACTTTGAACAAGGGCTTTTTTTTCATACATGAAATGATTTCAGAGTTTAGAAAGAGTGTTGAGTGCAAGGGAGTTTCATTGAATGATTTTTTGTCCGACGACACTGCTTGGGAGAGACCTCAGCTTTTCTTTGTCTATGAAATATCATCGGATGACATTCATCAACTCCTTGACAGAATATTACATACCACCATTGGTAGAGTGGGACAATGTAATATAGTCATATTTGCTGATAAAGATGACAAGGAACAAATGTCTGCTACCCTAGAAAAACAATATGGCAATGAGCTTAAGATTTACAATGGTATATACTCAAGAAAAAGGGACAAGAGAGAATGCGGTCTCAAGATACAGAGTCTAGAAACCTTTTTCTTGTGCATGAAGAGCCCTTACAATGATCACTCCTTACAAAACAATATAAGAGGGAATGCAAAGAGATTGCAACTACTGCTGGAAGAGCATGAAGCTACAAGTCCCCTCCATCGCAACGCAAATCACTATGAAAGGCTAGTAAAAAGTGCTGATCTTTTAATTAGTACGATGGAATTTTTGCTACCGTCCGGATGGGAAGTCACATTGTGTTGAATGGGACATTTGTTTGAAGCTCTTACATTAGGGAAAAAGGGAACTCATTTTGGGGCCCTGTAAGAAATTCACTATTTTTTGATTTATTTCTCTCCTAAAAGACCTCAAAAATAGTAAAATACAGAAACGTGGCTCAAAACTGTCAGTAAGGGCTACAGAACTGTCAATTCAAAAAGGAATAAGATAATCTTTTGTCTGACTAACACGATTTTGTATTAAATATCCTCTTAGATTTTTTTTTGTTTACCAAAGATTCCGCATCTCTTTGGCCGACGTGTGCAGGCCTTTCATAAAGAGTCCATCACTGAACTTAGTGATTGCAAGTTTTCAAAATATTCACATGGATACCGCCACACTTCCACGATTCATGTTACAAAATGACTATGAGATTGAAAAACAAACTTCGCAACCTGAGAAGCACAAAAAATGGCCGATACTAGTGAGTCACTATCTGAGAAGAAGCGATTACACCATCTTCACATCGACTTAGAAGAACAATATGCTCCAGCACAAAAAAGACGAAAGGATACGGTGCTGAATGCTCAACAGCGGGAAAATATGAGAAGAGAAGGGCTTCAACATATTGACTTATGGTGCAATGGAAGCATATATCCAAAATGTCAAGTAAAAAACTCTACACCTCCATTTGTCAATCCCACCACATTACTGAGGTTTGCCGGCGATGGACAAAATGGACTTCTTGGTTATATTTCAGCGCAGTCTGCATTTGCGGAAACGTATAAAATGATGTACCTACAAGAAAAGGGGGCCAAGATGGAGGAGATAGCCATTCGTGCAAAATTGGAGCAGCAGTTGTAGAATGAAATTGAGGAGCATTCAAAGAGTAAAAAAGAGTTGACAAGAGCAAGAAAGAAGAGAACCGTGCTTGGAGACAGACTACGTAGCAGGAAGATTAAAAGCATTACAAATTTTAAGGCTGGGACTGGTGGATGCAAGCGACGAATTCAGGAAGCAAGGTTAGATTGAAATTTATAATTTTGTATACTCAAAAAGACTCTCTTCCAGACTATATCTATTTCGTTGATTGTCGCAAAATAAGAATGGAGGTGCTGAATGATATAGTCATATTGTGTTGTTACTACAGGAAATTATTGGAGCCTGCAAAAGAAAATATGGACCCGAACCTTCTTCCTGTTAAACAAATGAAAGGATTGCTTTCTTGCGGTGTAGCAAAAGGTTTGATTGAGGAAAAAAAATACAAAACAGTCAAACACAATGTTGTAGAGGACTTTGTATCCAATAATCAAGTTGATGGCACTATAATCCAAGAGGCTCTTGATGTTAGTGGAGTTAGCAGGAAGGGATATAGTTCGATTTTCCATGCAATATCCTCAACTTTGAAAGATCAAAGGATTAAACGAGTTTTACTGCCAAATCCAGCAACCGTGTGGAGGATAAGAGGTCATTTGAATGAAAGTATAGATGAATTTATTGGGCAATATATCCATATTGAAGAAATATTTCATGGTGTTAAAGGAACCACTGTGTATGATCCTTGGAACAATATATTTTTAGATCTGCAACAACTTCAAAAAAGAATGGTCGAGTTTTATGGAATAACATTTGAGGAGTGCAAAGGCATTTTGAAATTTGAGGTTGTAAAGACACTGGATGAGTGTGAGGTTGTAAAGGAAAAGAAAATGGAAAGAGTTACTATTACATTGATGAATGGAGCAATTGATACATCATTGACTGAAGCGAGTTCGAAGTATTTTAGTGTGCAGTCAGAGAAACACGTATGGTGGTTAGGCTCATTCCAGGTATGATCATGGGTTGTTTTATACTTGATTTTGGTCATTGTTTTCAAATATGATATAGTAATACTTTTGTTTTCTATAATCTCGCAGGTGAAGACCGAAGACCATGAAACACTAGATTGGGTGTTTCACCACACGGAAATACCAAGAATAATCAAAAGACAAGTGCAAGGCGAGAATCTCCATGTTGCAGGAAAAGGTGATTTTCAAGTAGAGTGGCACATGGCCGGGGATCTTAAAACACTTAAGTGCATGTATAACATTAGTAAAGGAGGCAACTCAAAGTCTCCTTGTCTTTACTGCAAAGAATCAGCTCGAGTAATGGATTCAAAATGGTGGAAGAGAGCACCTAATAGAGATAAAGTTGACCCTGACTTCAAGGCCATTCTGGACATTCCACTATGTAATGTTCACATCTGCACATTGCATGGTCTCTGTCGAATTATTGAGAAATTGGTATTTTTATATATTGGATTTGCTTGGAAACTCCGTCCCGAAAAAATAGAAAGGATGCTCTTCAAGCATTGGAAAAAGTGTTATCCGATATAGGTCTGCATGGAGGAGATGTTCAAATCACAAAGGATTTTAAAAAGTCTACCAATGGCAAGGAGGTACCAATCAAGCCCTCTATTGGTGGTGTTAAGGCAAGAAGATTCTTGTCTCGACCCAAACACAGTAAGCAAGTAAGGCAAGGTAGAGTAGTTTCAAAGATTAATTATGGATTGTGGAAGCAATTCCATAATGCTGTGAAAGATCATGAGGCAGATGGGGAAGCACGAAATAGGAAGGCAGAGGTGTGGAGGTCTCTTGATCAACTCTTCATGTTCTGTGACAAAGTAACATGGACAAAGAGTGATTACAAGAACTTTGAGGAGGCAATTAAACATTTTGGAAAGTCAATGAAAGACGCGTGGACAGCCTGCAATATAACTCACTACATGGTAAGGTTATGTCTTTTTCTTTTACTTAAGTGTGATCCTCTTTTTTTTAATTACTTACTATGCATTCTTATGTCTTACAGCATATCATATACAACCACCTTCCCTATTTCGTCAAAAAGTATGGATGCCCAGCTATTTGGTCTACCCAAGGCATGGAGAAGTCTCGCTACATGGCACGTAATGCATTTTTTAGACACACACAACACTATGGAGGGAGTCAGAAGGCGAATAGTCTGAAGGAAGTCTTCCAATGGTTTTACCGAGGCATACTATAGAGGCTGCATGCTAAAAGAAAAGTTGCTAGCTCCAAAATCAAGCTTGCTTTTCTTCTAGCCCAAAAGCAAAGACGAAGACAAGCTCTAGACAATTCAATTGCAGCAGAGAGACATAGACAATGGAGGGAATCGAAGATATTTAGAAACCATAAATGGACAAGTAAACATGAATAGGACTCATTTGTAACTTATTGGTGTTATGTCCACATGTTTTCAAACTCATTCAATAGAAATTTTTTTAGTGGAACAAGTGACTCTTGGTGTTATGCATGAAAAGTATTTCAATGTGAAACATATGATCTGAACTTAATACAATTTGTTTACAATTTCAATATATTGTTCATTTAATATTTAACGACACCACTCTATGTAAATGTACAAATCATTTCATCATCAACTTATTAATCATTTATACAAGATCATACCAGATATCAAAGACTTTATACAAATCAGTTCAAATTTAATATAATGTTTGTGCTATATTCGATGACTAAATCCTATTTCTCCCAGGGCCTGCCGATCGGAACTCTCTTTTTGATCTTGATTGGAGTCTTTTTCTTCTTTATTGGCTTGATGTCGACTGTCTCTTTATCCTTTTCTTCAGCTCTCTCCACCTGTTTCTCTTCTTGGACTGTGTGGCCTGATGCAATCATGGGTGGCTCTCGAAACCTTACGAGCTAGTGTTTTCCATAGCCCTCCAGATATTTGGGCTCCTTACAGGATCAAACATTGTTTCCAAAGCCAGTAGTGAATGGTCATCCTCTATGCCAACCTCCTTGTCAAGCCTTGAAGCCTGGGCAATAAAGGAAATGGCATAGTCCTCCCTCAAATCAAACATGCACTCTATATCATGGAGGAAAACATAATCCTTTCCACCAATCAACACACCTGGAAGCATGGGCACTGCATAGTTGCTGCTCTGAACATCAAAATCTTCAACTGGCTCTGCTCCCCTCAGAGTTTTTGTCCTCAGTTGAACAAGGTCAAGAGCAGCCACTTGCAGCCCCTCATCCTGAAGGTTGATATCTTCTTCTTGCTCTGCCATTTCTGTGACCAAAGAAACATCCTCCTTTTCCTCTGCTTCAGATGTGTCTTCTTCTTCTATTTCCTGCCCTTGTTCATCCAAAGACTCCTGACTGAAGACAATGACTGAAGACAATGTACATAAGAAATGCCATGCTCTCCTCTAGCACTCTGCACTTTCTGGTGTGCAAAGTACAGTTGAATTTATAGTGATCAGGCAGGCTGTCAAATCTTCTGTTCACATGGTACCTTAGCTTGTCATTGGAGACAATATGATTTATGTGCACAAAAACCTTTTCTCCTCCCACAATTCTTCCTGCCTCTGTCAGTTCTTTGAAGGCATCCCAATAGTCTGAAAGAAAATCTTTGTGCTGCTCCAGTACAGAGCTCATTGTGAACTCCATGTTGAAAATACTGTGGTATATATGGAAGTTACTCTGAGCCTTGCATTTGTGAAGAAACTCAAATAGGAGCAAATCTGGAGAATTGTCCTCTTCTGGTTCCATTTGTTTTTTGATGGAAGAATCAGCACTCTGCTCCAGTCTCTTCTTTTTGCCTGTTCAAAAACTTATATACTATGAATTCTATATGCTGACATATGCAATCAGTGAATGCATTGTATATCACCAGATAATTCCTTCATGACATCTCATGACTCACCTGGTGATTGCTGTGGTCTAATAATAGCAGCAGAAAAGTCCAGCTTCCTCTTGAAAGGTGGGGCCTGGGAGCCAGCTGTTCCAAAACAAAAACATTTCTCATCATCAAGGAAGATTTCCACAGGGCTAAAGATAGCAAATTAATGAGGTAGAAGTGAGAACCAAATCATACATAGGAAATTGCAGCAAAATGCGATATGGGCTGTTTAGAGAATTATAAACCACTCTCCTCGCATTTTGTTGCAAATTCTCAAATTCTGTTCATGTGCATGTCAAATCAAGCACTGGGTTCATCTCAGTGATTCCTGGACACTATGATCTCATATGCAAGAGAAATAATGGAATGAGTGAAACTTTTCATGAGGGATGTGTCAACAATAGGAATCTGCAGCAAAATGCGATATGGGCTATTTAGAGAATTATAAATCACTCTCCTCGCATTTTGTTGCAAATTCACAAGTTCTGTTCATGTGCATGTCAAATCAAGCACTTGGTTCATCTCAGTGATTCCTAGACACTATGATCTCATATGCAAGAGAAATAATGGAATGAGTGAAACTATTCATGAGGAATGTGTCAACAACAGGAATTTGCAGCAAAATGCGATATGGGCTATTTAGAGAATTATAAACCACTCTCCTCGCATTTTGTTGCAAATTCTCAAGTTCTGTTCATGTGCATGTCAAATCAAGCACTTGGTTCATCTCAGTGATTCCTGGATACTATGATCTCATATGCAAGAGAAATAATGGAATGAGTGAAACTTTTCATGAGGAAGGTGTCAACAACAGGAATTTGCAGCAAAATGCGATATGGGCTGTTTAGAGAATTATAAACCACTCTCCTCGCATTTTGTTGCAAATTTCTTGTTTCTATTCATATCAACCTACAATCTAATTTCTGGGTGATTTACCACATTCTTGAATAGTATAAATTGAAAATGTAAGAAGAAGGATGGAGCTGAGTGAAGACATTGGGACATCAAAAATCCAATGGATGGAAGAAATAAATGTTGAAAAACATGGAAACCAATCTAGAATTCTGACCTCTTTTTTCCTTTTCCATGCTGATGGAGTTGCACTGGTAAATCTCCTGCTCTTTCTCTAGCTTGAACTTTGCACTCTAGGTAACCTGGAGATCTGGCAGTACTGTCTTCAGGCAGGTTGCAGTCTGGATGGAGTGTGCTGGGTAGGAAAGGATCAGAGAGAAGGAAATGGAAGATGCGAGGGTCGTGGCAGGGATGAAAGATTGGGATCCAGGGGAGGGAAAAGTGGTTGTGGTATTGATGATGAAATCATGAATGGCACAAGTTCCAAGGCATAAAGTGTACTTTCACACGTGCCAAATTTCAAACTCCAAGAGATCTGGGTCCCATCCACACGTGTGAAAAATGACTACATTCCACACGTGTGGGATTTAGTGATTCTTTAATTCTATTTGCACTTATTTGTGGTATCCTGTTTTAGACCTCTTGCCCTCCAGTCTCTGCTCTCTTGCCTCCCTACCTCCATACTCTGTAGCATCAGCATCTTGTCCAGTAGCACAGGTTCATCCTTAGCACAGATTACTCCTCAGCAGCACAGCACATCCACAGATAGATTCCAGGTCAGTAACAATGGGTTCTCCCCTTAGTCTCTGCAATCTTCTTGCCTAAAATAGAAAAAATACATCCTGCATGGAAATGCATAGACTCAAACCAAGACAGAGAAATCACTGTAGGAATGCAGATCTTCAAGTGTGATATTTGCATGTGAGGGTAAAACTGTACTTATGGGTTCTCCCTTCAGTCTGTGCACACTTCTTGACTTCCATAGACTCAATCCATCCTGTATGGTTATGCAAACACCTTCAAATGACTAAAGGCATATTCCAGCATGTTGCCTCATGAATTTGCAGCAAAATGCGAGGAGAAGGCATTAGGAATTTCAAACTGCTGAAATCGCGTTTTGTTGCAAAAAATTGAAATATTGCTTCATCAACCCCTGTCATTCTGGTTTTGTGACTTCCATAGTTGTAATCTTCTTGCATAAACTCCATTCATACTGTATTTGGTTGGAGAGACATAGAAATCACTGTAGGAGTGCACCAGCATGTCATTTCAAAAATTTGCAGCAAAATGCGATGTGGACATGTTTGAAATTCCAAACTGCTCATATCGCATTTTATTGCAAATTTCTCTATTTGGCTTCTTCCACCCCTGTGATTGCCTTTTCTTTGTTAGAACATGTTCTCCATGTCTGTGATCTCTTTCAAATCCTTTGTATGCAGTTTTTCAGAGTGATGGCAAGAACCAAGTCAACTGCAAGGAAAGTTGGCAAAGGACCAGGGCTTACAGCAACAGCAGCTGGGGCAGGTACCAAGAAATTTAGTGTGCCTCCAAAGGGAAGAGCTGCACATGGCAGGAAGGGTAAGCCAATGAGCTTGCTCAAGCAAAAGGCCAAAAGATTGAATCAGGGTGCAGGAGTGCTAAGGGAGATCAGGAGGCAACAGAAAGCTATAGGCTTTGCAATACCCAAAGCACCCTTTCAAAGACTGGTGAGAGAAATTTGTGACAGTTGGAACCTTGGGTTCAGGTGGAATAGAACTGTCATTCTTTCCTTACAGGAAATGACAGAGGATTACTTGGAGAAATATTTTGAAGATGCAATGCTTGTAGCAGCCCATGCTCACAGGGTGACTTTGATGGCCAAAGACTTCAACACTTTGTCGAGAGTGAGATGGAGGTATGACAAGCTTGTTCATCCAGTGGAATGGCAGGACATCAAAATGAGAGACATATTGCTAATTCCACCTACAAGGAAGTTGAAGGTTGATGAGGTAAAGGTTGTTGAGGTAACACACTCAAAGAACACTAGAGGGAAGGCTGCTTATGAGGACTCACTGAAGCAGCAAATAAAAGAAACAAAATCTGTTATAGATGTGGAGACTGGAAAGAAGGAGCTACAGATACATAGAAGGTTGAAGGAGCTGGGCCCTGATGTAGTTGTTCATATTGAGGATGAAGTTTCAGTCAATGATTTTGATTTGACAAAACAATGCTTAGCAGCATTGGCTCATAAGAATGAGTATTGCTCAGATACTATCATTTGCAATGCTCTAGTAAGTGTCTATAAATTTTACATTTTTTGCAAATCAATCCTCCTTGTAACTCCTTTATAACCTACCCTAATTATTTTCTGATCCTATGCAGCATGATGAGAAGCTGGCTTCACCACTCTGTACAGCATACAGTCCATATTGTTGATCCAGCCATTTCTTCTAAATTAAGAGATGCAAAGGAGACTCCCACGAGTATTTCCAGCTGGTTCAAACACTGCAATTTTGAAGTAATTGATGTTTTGCTACTTCCATACCATAGCAGGTATGTGGGTGACTACTTCTTTTAAGATTCTTCTTTAATATTGGGAACTCTTGTAGCCTTTCATTTTCTTATGCTTTTTTCCTTATGCAGTGACCACTGGAGTTTTGTGTCTATTGACATCCAGCAGAAGCAATGCTTTCTATTCAACTCTCTAAAAAACACACATAGAGAGCGTGCTATGTGTGCTTTCTGAACTTAAAACTTCATTATTTTGATATCATACTAACTAAATTATACATATTGCAGTTGTATTAGAAGGCTTTTAGATGCATTGGATCACTGTCCTCCAAATGTCTCTCTTTTGGATTCAATAGAGCCAATAAGTCTAGAGGTAAAAAGTCTATTAAATGCTATGTCTTTGAACTTATTGAATAATTTTGTTTTGTACTGATGCTAACAGTTTCTAACATATCTTTCTAACTGTACAGACACCACAACAAAATGATTCAAGTAGCTGTGGATGGAGGGTGTTGATTAATGCAAAATATATACTTTCAAGCTACTTTGAGAAGGAACAGCCAGACCTGGTAAGGAAAAATACTTTTAATTTAGCTTCAAGATAATTCATAATGATACAAAGTGTTCTAAATTATCCTCTGCCATTGCAGATGAAAGAGGATAGCTTCAGCTCCAACTATGTACATAATTTTAGAGCTCATACAATTTGGAGGTTTTTGAGCTATGCCTCCCCCAAACCTATTGTACCAGCTACTGTGGAGTTGGGTGAAAGCTCTAAAGTACAAGAAGGTGTCATACACCTTGATCCCACAGATGAAGCACCTAATGCTGAGGACCAGAAGCCACAGGAGCAATCACAGAGTGCTGAGGAGGAGCAGACACAGGAGCAAAGACCTGCTGCTGATGTTGAGGAGAAGGTGGAGAAGCAGCAAAGAGAGGCTTCTGGGGCAGTGGAGGAGACAGGATGGAGCACGGACAGGATGGAGCAGCAGAGAGAAGATCCTCCAGAAAATGTAGAGCAGCCTCTGGATCAAACTGTACATAAATAGAAAATGGATGTCAGAAATATGTTCTACAGATTCAGCTAAATAGTTCTGTACAAAATCTTACTTGATTGAATACAAAACCTTTGTTTATGGAGTCTGTGTTATCTCAATTTTTAAATTTTCTATGTCTTTGCATTTTATTGAGCTCTCTCTTCTTTTGAGTAACTGCAAAAAAGCAATATGAATTAGAGTGGTAAATTAAACTAATAGCAATGCTTAATGAGACTAGGATAAATCAGATGGTGTACCTTTCTATTGTTGTAGATAAATAAAAAGTCGTTTGAGATAGAACCTTCAGTCTCAAACAGAATGTCACTGCGTAATTGAGCTAGGGAGCAACATTCTCTTAATGAGATATTGACTAGCACATCACCATTCTCAACAACATCAATATCAATAAGTTTATTTTCTGCACCAAAAGACTCTTCATCTTGATCCATTGGGACAAGCTTTGTGGCTAGCATTCGACTGCGCTTGTAATAAAAAGAGAAAATAAAATTTTGTGATGTAACCATGTACTTCAGTTGCATAGAAGGTTGGACCACCTCACAAAACACTGAACTACATGTCTTCTTATCCCAACCTTTATCCAAAAATTGTGGCATGCATGCCGAATTTGTTGCTTTAACTGTGAACATTGTTTTTGAAACCTTCACTGGAAAGGTATTAAACAAGTCCCCAAAAACTGTGAGAGGCATGCACAAAGAAATTTTTACTATCCTAGTGGCAATATTGGGCCTCAGAGCTTTCTGTACTTCTGTAAAAAGCTTCGCCCTATATGCCTCTGTAACACTAGAATGTGGGTGAGGCCAATCCACTGAATTCCATGCCAGAAGGTCTTGTTTTATTAATACACCATGTGTGTTAGCTTTGTCCAGCAACTGATAAAAATGATCAGTAAAAAATATACCCGATTGAGCTAGCTCTGTTGCACATCGACCTTGGTATTGTTGTTCTCCTATTGATCCATGCAGAACATCTATAAATCCCAGAATACAATCGATGTTTTGCCATGTCTCATACGATGAAGGATATAAATCTGAAATAAAACAACACAAGAATGTCAATAAGCTAAGAGAGAAAGCTTCATCTTAAAAATCCATACACCTCATGAAGAAAAAAACCACAATAGAAATATATACAATTAGGCCCGGTGTTGCGGAAGATTTTTTGATAAAGAACTTGTCTCGCAAGACAAGTTCTTTATCATGTACACGTGCTGAATCAAAACTTCTTTCACGGATATCTTCCCTTTGGTGATTTTAAAATCTCGTACTCTTCCCTTCCACGATGCCAAGAAAATGTTTTTTGTCTGGGTCTTTTTCTTTTGCTAGGTTGCATGAGCACCCATGCTCCTTTCGAAACACTAAACCTTTCCCAAGTTCCTTCCGTTTTGACTGTACTTGAATTCTCTACCGACAAAATAGAAGAAACAGGTCGACGGGGTAAGGATGTTTGGTATAATTCTGCCTTCGTAGCATTATCATCCACAGAGCGTCTTCCACAAGAACGGCCGTGGTTTTGGTTCACCATGGAGATTTTCTGAATCTGTAACAATAGCAAAGTAATGTAACTAAGATAACAATTTGAAGTTTCAAGAAAGAGAAAGTGGGCAGACAGACAGTTGATGAGAAACATCTTGCTCTACGCCAAACAGGATCAAGGGAGCAGTTTTGGAAAAGAAAGGCTGTTGCACAATGAGGGAATGGTGTAGAATGGTAGACCTTTCGCACGAAAGGCGGCACAACATTTGAAAGTTCAAAGGAAGGTGGAAGCGGGAAGGATCTTGTCAGATTAAATGTCAGTTTAGATTCTATCTTCTTGTCCAAAGATCTTCTGAGAATAAAAAACCAATCTCCACATTAATGTAGCACGCTTGTACTTACATAAAGTATTGTTTCTTTTTTCTATTTTCTCTTATTTTTGTGAATTTTCAACGTTACGTTGGCCTTCTATTGATTGGTTGAGAGCTTATTTTTCCAAACCGTAAAAGGCCCCAAAATGAGCTCCCTTTTTTCCTAATGTCAGAAAAGGACACAATGTAAATATTATTGAGAGCCCTGCTTGCTTGGAATACCTTGATACCGTGGCTTCTCTCACAATAAAGTTTGATAAGAAAGGTATGATCTCACATGAAGAGGATGCTGAAATAGAGATGATCATGTATGATGAGAGCAAGAAAGATGATGAAAATGATCAAAGCTCTGGATATAATAGTGAGGACACCAGCAATAGCAAGGAAGCAGAAGAAGATGAATATGACACTGAAGGTTACATAAAAAGACCATGAAGATATGTAGAGGTATGAAAACTTATGTTTAATTTTCTTTATTCATTTAAAGGTTCTTTTAAATTTATAATTAATTTAAAATTTTGAATCTCATAATTATTTTATCCTTTTATAGGAGAAGGGAGAGGAGGAGGATGAGGAGGACATAGCTGGAGTAGAGAATATAGAAAGCTCATCTCAAGAAAGCAAAGCTACTCTAGCTATCCATCGGATGACTCTAGAAAATAATCATACCTTGCAGCAAATGGAGAAGTCATTTCAAGTTAGGTTTCAAGTTCGAGAACAACCTCTTACTTTTCCATTTGATGAAGAGGACATTTCAATCCTCATAAACTTCAAGAAAGAGATTAATGACAAGGTCATAATAGCCATCCTTAGGTTTGACACAAACTTTTTACTGACTTTATGCTTTTGTATTTCCATTGGATCAAATGAACTAATATTCATTGCAGTATGGTTTTACAACAGCTTCCCCTATATATACAAAGATGTGCATATATGGTCGATCCTCTTGTTTCTAGTGTACTTAGCAATAAGCAGAAGACCATAGATGATGTTTTTAAGTGGTTGCAACCTATTGATTTGACTGCGGTGCGAGTTATCTTTACTGCATATCACGAGGAGTGAGTATCAATCCCTACCTAGCTTATCTCTTACATTGTGGAGGATTATATCAAATAATAATTATTCTTAATTGATAATGCAGCTTGCATTGGAGCTTGGTAATTGTGGACATCTTAGCCAAGCAATGCTTCTTTGTCAATTCAATAGCATCTATCCATGGCAGTGTGTCAAAGTAAGTATAACCTACTTGTGTCATAATTATGTCAATGAGATGCATCCTATGCAATGCGCACATTCATTTAGTTTTCTATTTTGATGTGTAGATCTGCTCGAAAGTTGGTAGGTGCTATAGATGCACTTATGCAAATGGAGGGTGACTTAGAAGATCAAATAGAGTATGTAACATGCCCTGCAGCGAAGCAGAATGATGATCACAGTTGTGGGTGGAGAGTCGGATATAATTGCTTTTTGCTCCTTGCTCAAATTTTTAATTTGAGAGGCAGTGAAACCTCATTGTCGACACATACAGACTTGCATCTATATGTCATCTATCATTAAGGCATTTATTGATAACGTGGTGGAGCATCCAGAGGAAACATTGGTTGCTACGCCCATAAGTTGTCCTAATGTAACCGCTGTATTGGACGAAATGGGGAGCTCTTCTCAGGTTAGGGTCATCATTAGCAAGCAACCTCGTGTTTTGACTTTTGGTAGCGAGGAAGTTACAATCCTCTCCGACCCTTTGAAAGAGGCTAATGACAAAGTCATGATGGCCATCCTCAGGTTTGATATGAACATCTCTTGGCTTGATACTTCAATCATTTGATTCAATCTGCTTCTAACATTTGTTTATTTATTGCTGCAGTACGGTTATATCTCACTTTCCTAGATCAGTACAGAATCGCGTCTGTATGCTCGATTCTCTTCTTTCAGCTGTACTTAGTGATACCAAGAAGAAAGTAGATGATGTTTGTTCAATTCTACAACCTTTAGACTTGGATGGCATACTAGTTGTCTTTATGCCATACTATGAGAAGTAAGTATGGACTCTATCTTTCTTTTACTCTCTTATTTATAATATTGTGTCAATTAATACTTAATATTGTGATAAATCTAATCGCTCTTTATTGGTGATGTAGTTCACATTGGAGCCTGATAGTATGGGATCTTGATGACAACCATTGTTGGTTTGTCAACTCATTTACAGGCTTTCACGGGGTGTTCAGGTAAGTGTTCTTTTATCATATCATTATGAACATGCATCTTACTATTTACTACACACATTCACTTTGTCATATGTCATGATGGACAGGTTTGCAAACAAGTTAGTTTCTACGATTATGAAAATCAGGGAGCATCAAGACCAACCAAATTTCGAGACACGCCTCGCAGTGGAGCAGAGACATGTTTACTAGTGGGTGGAGAATTGCCTACAACTTCATGTTGTATCTCAATGAAATTTTTGAACATGTCTCAATAGAAGCATATACCAAGCTCGAGCTACAAGATTTTGTGGCTAAGACTATTCACTATCTAACTGCTACCATTGGGAAATAACATGATGGACTCAATGAAGAACCTGAGGGAGCTAAAGAAAAAGAAGAGACAATTCAGTCTCCTTCTGTATCACAGCCTCAAGTAGAAGCATTACAGTCTACACTTGAATTAGAGACTCAATGCATTCTTCCTACACAAGAAGTGGAGACTCAATGTGCATCTACAACATCACATCTTGTAAAGGAGGAAGAGATTAAGTCTATCCCGATTGCACCAGAAGTAGAATCTCAATGTACACCATCCACACAAGTAGAGACTCAATGTACTCTTAGAGAATCACAGCCTCAAGAGGACTCATCAGACTCTATTCAGTTGTAAAACATGTAGAAAGAAACATGAGTCCTTGAAGATTTTTATCTTGTTTGTATTGATTAATGATAGTGTTTTTTAAACTTATGTTAAATGTTGCAATACATTAGGATATTTTATGATATTTATTCATTACAATACATTAGGTTTTACTTTTTTGAAAGTCTAATTTATTATGTACAATAAATATCTTATGATGAGAATCTAATAATTATATCATTCTTATGTTCCATCACTTTATTTTATAGATTTCAATGTACTCAAAATCTATCATTTATTATGTATAATAAATATCTTATGACGAGAATCTAATAGTTCCATCACTTTATTTTATAGATTTCAATGTACTCAAAATCTATCATCTCACATGTCTCGCATTACGGTCTTGCATCAACAAGTCTAACTTATATTATATTAAAAGAATATCTCATGATGAGATTCTAATAATTACTAACTTATATTATATTAAAAGAATATCTCATGATGAGATTCTATTAATTATATAATTCTTGTGTTCCATCATTTTATTTTATAGATTTCAATGTACTATCATTACGGTCTTGCATCAGTCATCTCAGCCTCTAGCAATTCTTTATTCTAAATCTTTCATCCCACATTATGAGTCTATAGTTCTATAAATCCCCTAGTAGTCATTCATCTTCTATATCTCACCCGCAGCAAACACTTCTTCCACTTTGCTCTTCTTACCTTACTCCTCTCCTCAAGCTTGCTCCTTCCATCTTGCCTGTAGCGTTGCCTCCTCTTCTCAAGCATACTCCTTTCATCTTGCCTTACCTCCTCTAGTTACCTTCCTCACTCTCGTTACCTTCCTCTCATTACCTTCCTCACCTCGTTCGTCTTCTATATCTCACCCGCAGCAAAAACTTCTTCCACTTTACTCTTCTTACCTTACTCTTCTCCACACTTCTTCCACTTTACTCTTCTTACCTTACTCCTCTCCTCAAGCTTGCTCCTTCCATCTTGCCCGCAGCCTTACCTCCTCTTCTCAAGCATACTCCTTTCATCTTGCAGCCATTATGGATCTTTTTAAGGTAATCGATTCTGTCGAGCAAGCCATTAGTAGCCTCAAAGAATGGATTGCCCTCGGGGGGGTCACTATGTATAAACCCTCTATACCACGTGCGTTCAAGGCCTATTTCTAAAATCCCTTATTTGTAAATTTTTCATTAATAAAATGTACCCCTTTTCTATACAAATCTGTAAATTTTTCCCAAAACTATTTTAAATAGTCCCTTATGTATATTTATTTCTGTAAAATTTAGAAATAAAAAATATCGTTCTGTTAAACTCACGTGATAGGGTTACATATGATGAGTGACCCCCCCGAGGGATTGCCGAGAACCAAGGAAAGAGAGAGGAGAGAAAGCAAAATCCAGCTCCATTAACCCAGTACGAGAAGGATGACTTTGCTTTTCAGAAGGGATTAGAGAAGGAAGAGGAAAGAAAAATAAGTATGGCTACTACTGAAATAGATAAATTGCAGTCATATAGGAGAGAGTTGATAGACTTTCAAAGTGAGATATCTTCGTGTGTGGCTCGTTATGGAAGATTTTCCCCCGAGGAAGCGCAAGCCATTCGGAATAAACAAAGTGTTATGCAGGAGAAAATTCATCAATCCTTACTTCTCTTCTATAATTTTAACTACATCGATGAGGATGAGATGAGCTCAGCTCTTGAATGGGCTGAATTTAGGCTAAAGACTTGAAAATAGAAAATTCATCAAATTGAATGGCTGTGCTCTTGAAAATAAATTTGCCTTCCAGTGAGAGTCTTATTGTAACTTTTGGTGTAATTTGCCTTCCAATGAGAGTCTTATTGTAACTTTTGGTGTTTTTCAACACCTAAATTATAAATATTGTGAGAGTTTGCTACTTCCACTTGTAACTTTTGAAAGTGTTTCCTAAACACTATTATAAATATAAAGAGAGTTTACAATTATTGAACCACTCTTTTTTGTGTAACTTATCTCAAGCTTAACTTTTGAAGGTGTTTATTAACACCATTAAATATTAAGAGAGTTTACAACAACCGAATCTTATTTTTTCATGTAACTTATCTAGGCTGCGTTAAATTTTATAATTTTAGTTTCATGTCCTTAAAAAATATATAAAAAAATGCTTGTTTTTATGTTTTTATATGTGCTTTGAAGATTGGGTTTTTCTTAAATTTTATCTGAAAACTAGTCCAAAAGTATATGTAAAAATGAATTTGTACATTGACAAGTCCAAAATTAATGAAATAAGTGTTAAGGGAGTTTAATGTGGTAGTAGACTCTCTTAGCCGAATGCCAATTGTTAATGAATTGAGTTTTACTCAATTTCAGAATGATTTCCTAGAGTCCTTAAAGGGGAAATGTGAGTTTGATCCTCACTTCTTTGAAATATGGAAAGCACTAAAAAATAGGGATCCAACAAATCGAGAGGCTTTCATTGAGGAGTTGCATGGAAATGGCGACACACCACAGGTTGAAGATAAAGGACTCAAGTGGAAAAAATATACTATTGAAGATGGCTACTTGCTCTACAAGGGTAGAGTATGTGTCCTGGAGGATAATGACATTAGGCACCAAATCCTTTTTAAATGTCATGATAGTCCGAGTGCGGGACACCCGGGAATTCAGAAGACATATGTGCTTTTGAAAAAACAATTCTTTTGGCGTGGAATAGGTAAGGACGTCCAAGATTATGTATTGAAGTGCCAAAAATGCCAGGTCAATAAGGCTGAATGCCTTAAAGTAGGAGGTCTCCTATACCCATTGGAGATTCCATCTGGCAAATGGGAAAGTATCTCCATGGATTTCATTGATGGACTACCTGGAACACAGAGGGGCCAGCACAACTCTGTGTGGGTAATTGTGGATCGGTTGACCAAGATGGCTCATTTTATTCCTATCATTGAAGATGTTAAAACTCTAGAATTAGCTAGACTATTTGTGGAGCATATCTATAGACTATATGGGCTACTAGCTGGTATTGTTAGTGATCGGGATAGAAAATTTAATAGCCATTTTTGGAGAACTGTGTTTAAGAGGTTAGAAACTTGATTGAATATGAGCACCGCGGATCATCCACAGAGTGATGGTCAAACTGAAAGGTCAATCAGATCATTGAGGATATGCTTCGAGCATATTTACGTAAACGGCAAACTAATTAGGAACAGTATTCGCCCATATCAGAATTTGCATATAACAGTGCCAAACATTCAGCTACAAGTTTCAGTCCATTCATGATGATGTATGGATTTCAACCTAGAGCCCCAATGACAATGGGACTCAAAAAAGAGAAGGTTAAAGCGACCAAACACTTTCTTGAGGATATGAATCAAACCTTAAGTTAGCTAAAGATAGCATAAAAAGAGCTCAAGATAGAGCACGAAGCTATGCAAACCCCCACCATAGAAAGTTGGAATTTGAAGTAAATGAGAAAGTCTACCTTAAGGTACCTGAATCTTTAGAATCTCTAAAGACAGGTAAATGTCCGAAGTTGTCCCCTAGGTATTGTGGACCATTCACAATACTTAAGAGGATTGGAGAACCTGCTTACAAATTAGCCTTACATGAGGGATGTAGAGTACATCCAGTTTTTCATGTAAGTAGACTAAAAAGAAAATTAGGAGATGATGATAATCTCATTGGAAATGAAGTCCTAGTTGAACTTATTGAACTCGCATCTTTACCACATGAACAAGAAAAAATTTTAGATACACAAGAAAAAAGAACATGACATACTATATGGAAAGAATGTTTAGTTAAGTGGAAAGATAGATCTGAAGAGAGTTCAACATGGGAAAGGATAAGTAGTCTCCAGAGGAGGTTTCCCAATTTTGTTTTCGAGGACATAAACAATTCTTATGGGGGAGGGAATGTTATGTCAACTATAATACCGTGACATTGGTATAATGGGGAAACCACGAGGGCTTGATAATACTTGCCCATGTGGCTAATGAGGGCTAGGGTCTAGGGGGAAATCCTAGGCCTAGGCAATTAATGGAAGGGTGTATTAGTTGAACCTAAAGAGGGGTTTAATAGTAAGGTCCACTTGGACACATGGCACTATGAGGGTTGGCCACTTGGGAGGTATTGGGCTGTGTGGGAGGATCTAGATGGGAAGCTGGCTAGAAGGGGGTTTGAGAGAGAGAGAGAGAGAAAACCCACGTACTATTTTTGTGAGCTAGCATATAGCTGAAGGTCTAGAGTGTGGCTGGGTAGAAAAACGCTGCTGAAGCCCTCGAGGTTGGAGGCGTCGTAACAAAAACCATAGTAGTAGCTAGACTTTATAACCATAAGAATGAATTGTCTCATGGAATTATATCTATTGTCCTATTTAACCCCTTGAAATTGAGGGGATGGAAGCTCCAACCTTGGCCCTATGGCGTGCTAGCTTGGGTTGAGCCCTGTCAATTGCCCGCTGGCCACATGGAAAGCCTAAATTCACTAGGAATATCCACCTTGCACATTACAAACGATTTCATAATAACTTAATGTTGTGGACTTTTATAAGTGCAAGATGCATGGACTTTGGAGGCCTCCTTAAAGGTAGTGCATTGTGCTATAGTGGGAGAGGTGGTTTCTCTTTGCGAATTCACATGTAATTTTTAAAAAAGTTAATGGACTTGTGCTTCTCAAAGTACCTTTTATGGAGATTGTTTTTACCTTAAGGTTAAAATTGCCTTTTAATAGCCCTCCTTTCTCCTTTGCATCCAAAAGCTCCACTTTGCCACTATACTATAGGCGGTGCCCACTCTGGGTAGATCGTAAACAATGTGTAACTTGTTTAAATTGTAAACAATGGCCACACAGGCTCATATTACATCCTGGACGAGCGACATTTTGATGCAACTGCGTTAATTACTGGAGTTTATTATTGATGTCAGCCTTGTTGCAGCTCAAGGGTTCACAGCATAACTATTGTAGAAACAATTACTTGATATCTTTCTAACATTCCAGATTCAGCTTGCAAAATGAGATAAGCAGCAGTACTAAGAGAACTGCGGGGAACTTCTCTAAAAATTTAGCAAGGGCTGATCTGTGTCCGCATGCTTAATGCGAAACCTTTACCCAGACAGCAGCTCCAGAAATTCCCTCATTCACTGCAAACAGCATGTAAAAGGAGGGCGGAGCAAGTGTGTCGAATGGCGGAGCAGTTGCTGTTATGAAATATTGGTTTGCCGTTCCTGCTGCAACGGACACTGCTAAGCTGAGAGACCGCAGCCCTTGCGAGAATGAGTGGGTTGTGAAGGGAGAACTCATCAAGCTCAGTCCAATCTTGCGTGTGGAAGCTTTGACGATGGACACAGTTACCGTGAAGGTCTGATTGTAGACTATCGCGCCTGGTGCGGAAACGATGTTTGGCCTCAGATCGTTGTTAGAGGAGCTCAAATAGTCGGGAGAGAAGGTCTCCAGACGCAGTTCGGTTGGAAATGTGCCTGTGAATGTGTAGTACTGATGCGTGTTGCTCCCGGCGACAAGTACTCTTCCATCTGGCAGAAGATTTGCAGTGGAATGATAAACTCGAGCAATCGTGGATGCACTTTGAGTCACGAACTTTCCTGTTGCTGTCTCGTACAAGACTGGGTTGAGGATTGCATTTTTTGCGTTCCCCCACCCTTGGCAACCGTTTTCGGCTCCGTTAATGATAAGAACGTTGCCTGTGGGCAGGATCACCATATCTCCCATTGTTCGAGGGAAAGGCATCGTCGACATTGTCCAAGCAGGAGTGGCATCCGTTACAGTGATAAGCCCACATGTTTGCGAGGCTAGAGCGAAAGCCGAAGGATTCAGATTGTCTAAATACTGCGCTCCTCCGCAAACCAAGACGTTTACTGTAGAATAGCCATCGCCGGCAACCAAGGGAAGCATCACAGAGGATCCCGCAGATGGATAATTTCGAGGCTCCCCTGGGATAGTTGGAAATGTCTTCACCACAGTGTTGGTCTTATAATTTAGAATTATCGAGTCGCGATTAGCAAAGATGTACAGGTTACCATTTGGCAACAGATGGACGAAGGGGTAGAGATTATCATACTCAGCGTCATCTGTCTGCTGGAGAAAAGGCAACGTGACTTTAGCGGCACCATTTGCAGGGATGAACTCGTATGTGTAAACGCTGCGGCCTCCCACAACAATTTGTGTGCTGTCAGGTAGTAATTGATTCGTAGCATACCATCTACCATCTTGTAACACCTCCGATGACGACTCTACCCAATCACACAGTTCACCTGAAGGGCAAGGAGAGAAAGTCCTGACCTTCGTAAATCCATCGGAGTCCCCTCCTGTTTGCACCAATGTTCCATTGGGGAAGAATTGGCCGGAAGAACACCATGTGTCAGTCTGGATAGAGAGCGGGCGGATGGAGTTGTCTGCTGGATTGAAAAGAACGGAGTGTGCTGTGCAATCAACAGTCTGGTTAATATCTGTTGGGTCATGACGGCATTTCCCACTCGGGAGGCGAATCTGTGACGGACCTATATCCGTCCGATCAAGGAGGACTACATTGCCGAAGTAAGTTACAGCAGTGTGCATGGAAGCTATTCCAGCATTCTTTACAAGAATATCCCAACTTCCCTGAGCTAGACTTGGAACGATTGATGTCGCAACTAGCTGTAGGAGAAGCACAGTCGTTAAAGTTGGAAGCACCACCATCTGCGGGTCTTTCATATTCAGTAACAGAGCCGATGTCTTCTGATCCTTAGGTATTGATCAGATGAAGATGGCGTGTACGAGACCTAATTGCGACCTAAGTTATAGCATCCAATGTAATCTAAGAATCTACTGGTAGCTAATTATCTACTAATTGGAAGTGCTCGACCAGGAAAATCCCGTGAGCTCCAGTGAGGCGATTGCAAGGGGATTGACATGCTCGACGGCTGTGTTTTTGGGCGCGGAAGCTATGGTATTTAACGCTCTAGAAGACGAGGGCTTACAGTGCTACTCGCCCAATGCAGGGCCAGGCTCCAGCTTGACTGGGCCTTAGTTCATCGTTCCTTAGCAACTTACATTCATGCAAAATGCATGCATGGGTCCTGATGATGATCAACTCATGCATGCATCCATCAGATTCCCGGAAAGTTGAAACGATCGAGTTTGAGATTTCCTCAGCCTAGCATTTAAAGTCGTATTGTGCAAGCCGAAGCAGCAATCAGGGCGACTTTTGAAGCCGGGTGGGAGAAACGGACCGGTTCAATAACAAGTAAACAATCGCGTGGCGGACAAAGGACGGCACAGTTGAACCCATCCGAGATTCGAACCATTAGGTGGAATGGGCTCTTCAGCAAACAGGGGAGAACTAAGGAGACTGCAACTGTTTTGCAAAACAATCAAATGAGAGGGAATCTACAACACACTGTGGGCGGTCTACATTGATTAAACAAAACATGAATCAAGGCTGGCTGATAACGTGATGCCTTGGTCGGTCCAGAAAAATTCATGCAAAGACGAGGATTGAAGCGACGGGGAAGCGGAGAAAAACAGGACAGGATGAGGAGGAGGATGGCAGCACGCAAGAAAGAGCTGTGACTAGGGAGGAGCGTTGTTGTAAAATGTGATCGTGATGGAAATATTTAGGGTGGCGTGAAGGATTGCTTGTTGTTTGTCAACAGTTTATTACGCGTGAAGTTGATTGATCCTCGAATCTAAAACGCGCCTTCGCCGCCCTACATAACAATCGTTCGGAAATTTAACACCACGGCTTTCTTACCAAAGACGATTACATCACTTGGAAAAAATGACACTCGCCTTCCATATTCCTCAGCCGGCCTTGCTCACTCTTGGCTGCTTAGGTCATGTTTCTATGCTAGCAGATTGCGTTGCCAATCTCGAGGGCACCCTCACATGCCCATGTTTCTATGCTAGCAGATTGCGTTGCCAATCTCGAGGGCACCCTCAAAGGCATGTGGCTTGAATGCTATCGGGTCTTCATGCCACATGACACCCCTAGGAAGAGACACACACTCTCCTCGATCATTGCAACACTCTAGTGGCTAAAGGAGTCTCAAGAACACCCTCGTGGCTGAACGTAGCACCCTATCGGCTGAAGGAGTCAAATGCACTAAAGGCCACTTTCGTCCTGTCCTCACACATGTGAACTGAAGCAAGTGCTGCACCCACACTCAGGTGCACGCATTCGTGCTGTGCAAAAACAGGCCCTTATAGCATGTTCCCACATAGGCAAACTTAGGAGGCACTAATGAATCTCGACATATAGAATTAACCACAATGTGCCTTCTTGCAAACCAAATTGTTCTCAATTATTGATGGGGACCTACTAAAACCTCTCCTGTAGGTGGAGATCATACTATCAGTGGCAACATGTGGTATTTATGCTTCAACCCCATAACACATGTGATGTGTGCTCCACTAACTATTGCCACAATGTGTTGCCATGCTTCCATGTTTTGTGGGTCTTCCTCACCAACCTCTTATGCCACCAACCTTGCCGCGTGTTGCTATCAACATCTGATCTTTGTATACCATAGAGATGGATATTAATAGCTTTTGTCCACCAATTATGTGGAATGGGCTCTTTTAATAATGTTGAATTGCATGTTCAACTAAGCATTAATGAAGTCCTTAAGAGAATCTTATGAATGTTCATATGTTTTCTTCCAATATCAAGACCTATGCATTTTAATGGTTCCAATCTTCTCTGATTGAGCAATAATTCAAACAATACCCTAGTTAAAACATTTATCATGTCAACATCCAAACTACCATTTCCTAGTTTATGCAAAAAGGAAAGCTAGTGTTGATGTTGCTATGACTTTTCAAGCTAGTGAGAAAATGGAGATCAATTCTTATGAATAATGACACTTATAAACAAAGAAAAGGTAAAAGGTGACCGAGTCAAGAATTTAAAGATACATTCAAGGCATAGCAACGTCCATGCACTAGTGATGATTTAGGTTAAAGCTCCTTATTTTTTATTATATTAACATGAATAGATTTTATGTTATACCACATTTTGAGAACTTCAAACTATATGACTTTTAGACAAGCAAAACTACTTTAGTCAGCTTGAGCATCAAATAGGATTATGTCTATTAACACCCCAAAAGCACCACATCTCACTCTCTCTCTCTCTCTCTCTCTCTCTCTCTCTCTCTCTCTCTCATATACTTATAAAATGTATCTACATTCTTTTATATATGTATATACATATAGAAGTATAGATGTATAAATGTAAATAGAAAGAATAGTTTTAAATGATTTTCAACTTTGGTTCAAACATTCACTCTCTAGATTCAAACAAGATGGCTTTGTGGTTTGGCTTCACCTTGATAATTTTTTTTCTTGAAAGATCGAGCATTCAAAGGTAAACAACATTTCATATTAGTGGTAGGAGTAAACTCTTGTGATGATCTTTTCATTGATTACTTCTCGGAGGGTCACTACTTGAAAACCTTATATGTCACATGTGTTCAAAGAGTATTATTGAAACACCTTATCTATAAGTTGTAAGGCTTTAAAATTACCCCTTTTCTATACATATTTACATTTTTTTCAATACCCGAACTTAAAAACCCCTTTAAAACTATATGAATCTAAAATTTTGTGAATTTTTGCTATTTAAAAGCTCGTTCTGTTGAGCACACATGGTATATTTACATGTGATGAGTGACCCTCTCGAGGATTTCTTTTGTCCAAAGGGATCTTGTTCATTGTTTGTTTATGCTTGATGGTGTCAACATATTCTAAACTTTCTACCAACTCTTTGTATTGCTTTTGGAATCTCTTCCTATCTTTTAATAGCTTTACATATATTATACTCCTTAAAAACCCCATGCATTGCATTTATAACCCAAAATATGTGAAGTATCAATTTAAGGATTCGCATCCTAGGTATGATGATGGGCATGGCTTCAAAATCCATGCAATTCGATGCTATGAGAATGATATCTAAAGATGTTGAAGCACCACATGCATTTTCCTGGTGATACACATCATAACACAAGGATAAGCTCACAAACATTAGTATGGAAATAGATTAATAAATAATGAATTAGTTATTTGAAGATAGTCACAATCCAAGACAATGCATAGAAAACTAAAGAAATGATAATTTTTGTGGTCTGTGGTATCTTGTATTTGGATCATAGAACTTGGTTCCCAAGATGCACATACATTTTGAAAAGATGTGATCCTTATCTTTTAGAGCTTTGAATGAACCTTGTGGCATAAACAAAGTCACAAGATAACTTGGTTTGGGAGAGAGTATAAAAGCTAAATTCTAGTGGCTTTAAATAAAGCACTTAATTGTTCTAAGCATAGAGGTCTTCTCTAATATAAGTACTCCCAATTTTGTTTTGGTTTTACATAGTTTGGTCAAGGTAATTGTCATAAATAATGATTTGAATATAAAAAATGCAAAAACATGCTTGAATGCAATCAATTGGTATCCAATGTTTTTAAGTAGTCACATTATTCTATTTACTTAGACTCTATAGTTTTAAGCGTGACAATAGATAGCATTTCATAAAAGTCTAAACAAGAGAAATATATATTAAATTTTGATGTCTATACAATATTTCTTGTATATTGCATCCAATAGATGCACTTTTTACAAAATATTTGCTTGCTTAGCTTTAGCTACTATTGCTGCTCTCCTCTGAGTTGACAAAACAGTGGGTTCACTGAAAGATTCTACAAGCTGCCCAGCATCATAAACACTTGTCGAAGCACCCATAGTAGTAACCGCCATAATTCTTCCTGCTAGTTTCTCTCCAAAAGTAGATAATGCCAAGTCTCACCTCACCAAAATACACTTGTGCATAGAATGGGTAAAGGCACAAGGGAGACTAGCTTTGAAAGTGCCCTACACTTTATTATCACTTCCTTCCCATAAGGGGAGAACAAAGTATGGAAGCACACTAGGCTATGGTGCTCAAACATTCCCATGTAGTGTCCCAGTGCTAAATCCACACCGATGTTGTCATCTCGACCCCCTTTACATGTCATGAACTTATCAACTTCGATCACGTCCTGAAAATTGAGATAACATCAATAATCTTCTCAATGCCAAACTAAGAACATAAATTCATTCATATTGACAAAATATCATGAACTTACAATGTGGGCAGTATCTTGTTCATCCATTCCCGGCCGAGTTATATCGATGGAGCTTTTGCTCTCATCAATTGATGGAGGTGGCTCTCAAGTCTCTGGCGTTTTTGTACCCTCTCTGCCTCCAATCTTTCCTGGACCTCATGAAACTCCATCTCTGTAACTGCTGCATTAGCTGTAGAGCCATGCATTTCCTCCCACATGCTAAAAGTATGTGAAGAAAAGCAAGTGCGCTAAAAGTAGGTTCGAAAATCAGCTCGCAGTCTACACGTCTAAAAGCGCATCTATCAGTGCGTCTAATAGCATGTCTAAAAGCGTGTCTAAATGCGCGTTTATCAGTGCATCTATACTACATTTTAGATGCACCTATAGATGCATTTCATAGTATAGACGTGGTGTTAGACGCGCTTTTAGACGCTCCAAAGAGTTTTGACATTTACAACTCATGCAAGAACAAATTTTTTGGGTTGTTTATCTATAGGATGGCTTCATCTTCAACAAGTAGCTCTAGTAAGGATGAATCCCTCCGTATATCCACCATCGTGAAATGTGGTTGGAGCAAAAAATCAAATGTATGTGTGATTGATGTCTTCATTGCTTTCTTCCACTCACAAGCCAACTACATCTCATAGCGCATTTGGTGGATGAGATTGCTATATGTGGTACTGTACATGCACAATGGTTGTTCTTCCTCAAGTACTTCATGAAGACCTTAAAGGGTTTCATGAGACAAAATGCAAGACCCGAAGGTAGCATCACTGAGGGTTGGTTGGTACAAGAGTCACTTGTATATATTTCTGAGTTTCTTGTTGATGTGGATAGCTCTCTCCCACGCCTATGGAGAGATGATGAAGAACTAAGCATGACCTCTATTGTGCCTCAAGGGAAAGGGCGTAGCAAAGTAATAGACATGGAGTTGCTTAATAATATCAACCTTTATTGCATGCTTAATAGTGATGTGATGAAAATATGGGTGACAAGATACTAGGATGCAAAGGCAAGAAGAAAAGGAGAAAGGGCCCTCTTTTGTACACACCACGGATCTCGTGTGCCATACCCTCAGCATATAAGAGTGCTTCCAAAGGATATTCATGTGGATTGGCTACTTGACAAAATGGAGAGAGCAGAGAGAGACGAGGGGATGCATATCACAATGGAAGAATATGAGTATGATTTCTTGATATTGTCATGGAAGATGTGTCATCCAATGCTCTAGGCACAATTGGTTTTATAGCTCCTATTCCCACATTCACCCTGACTGCGGTGTCCCAATTTTGGATTGTCAGTCTATCAGTTCCCCAGTCATGGAGGACTGATGCTTCCCGTAACCAAGGACATCCCAATAAGATTTGATAGGATTTTTTAGGAAGATCCAAGAGTTTGGTTTCATCTTCTTGTGGAAGCTATTTCCCAATGAAAACCATTTTTCCTTCCTCCCCTTCAAGGGCGAGGTTTATTGTGCATGTTTTTGCCAGTCCCTCATAGATTGGAGTTTCTCCAATGCTATCGGTTTCTTGAACTTTAGATTCTCTTAGTGGTCTTGGAATTGCTATTGGGACACTACCACTTGTGTAATTCTTGAATTATTCTAGCACTTCTCGAAGATCGGCCTCTGATGGTGTTGAACTAGCCTGACATGTGCAATGTGTACTTTTGGCATAGTTGCATTTACCAACTTGTTAGCCTCTTTTTGACTTTATTTTTTTGAAGTCTCTTGATCGAGCTTCATTTGCACATGTGGCTTATATTTTTGAAACTTCTTACGTTGGGAACTGTGGGGTAACTTTTCCACTGGTAAAGTGTTTCCAAGTAAGGGTTCATTTGATGTGCATACTCCTTCCAGTCCCTCAAGGGACCATTCAAGAGGTGGTGGTTCCGATTTTTAGGGAGCTGGCTTTGCAAGTTACAATTCGACAATCCTTGTTTAGACTCGTTCGAATTCATTAAAGTGTTTGGCCTTGGCTTTTCTACGATTTCCTCCTTCAGCTTTCTTGCAAGATCTTCTGCTATTTTTTAACTTTGGAGGTTTAACTTTTGGGAGCTCAACTGCCATTAGGGCATGCAGAATGGCTAAATCATTATCAAAGATTTGATCTTCAATTTCAACATTCTCAGCCTCTATTTCAAGGTCCCAAGGAAAATCTGAGTCATCATTGGTATGGGTACCTTCTTCAGGTTCATTATTCCAGTCGAGGTTAGCCATAGAGAATGGCATCTCTAAATCGATTGGTTCTTCATGTGTGAGTGGAGGATCTACCTATAGCACCTTAGCATCTATCTGCGAGATGGGGTCTAATGAATGGCAGTTGTCGATGGTTGCCAATGTTTGTATCCAGTTAATTGCTTTGTGAATCGCCCGCTATGGCATGCTGTTGCAAGGGAGCTGATTTGTTTGAGATGGTTGTTGAAGATGTGCCAACCAATGCTCTAGGCACAATTGGTTTTATAGCTCCTATTCCCACATTCACCTTGACTGTAGTGTCATTGTCAGTCTATCAGTTCCGTAGTCATGGAGGATTGATGCTTCCCATAACCAAGGACATCCCAGTAAGATTTGATAGGATTTTTTGGGGAGATCCAAGATTGTGAATTGAAGGGAAAAGTGGACTCTTGCAACCTTTGTGGACATGCCATTTACTATTCCCAAGGGTTTAGCCCATGAATCATAGGTAAGGCATATGTTGAAATTAGCCTTTTGCATTGGTGGGAGACCCCATTCTTCATAGAGCTCCTTTGATAGGACATTTACACGTGCTCCACTATCCACTATGGCTTGGACTTCATTGTATGCCTTGTAGATCAAAGGCATAGTATTGTTGCATATGTCATCTCTCACACCCATTTGCACAGGGATATCTTCGATGTCGTTCATACGTGGAGGAGGATTTGCAATTCCAATCCATCCTTTGAAACTCTGCCAGAGATTGGGACAATTCCATAGGAGGATTTCGATGGGAATTGACTAGGCTTCAACTTGCCTCTCTCTTGCCCCCACCACCTCTTGAGGCATTCACTCCCCCCTTTCACTTTTGGATGGTCCCCATACCCTCCTAGGCTCTCTTGGTAGGCCCCCAAATCCGCGACTTTTTTTTCCCTCCAAAAAATTGAAAATTTACAAAGTGTCCCTAGCACCCCAAACTCCTCCTAGGAGTCTCCCCAAACTATCCCCATTGACTCCCCACCTTTCTCTGAGCCTCTTCCTCCTCTCTACCTCCTCTCAGCCTCCTCCCAACCTCTTCTTCCTCTCAACCTCCTCTCAACCTCCTTCCAACCTCTTCCTCCTCTCAAACTCCTCTCAACCTCTTCCTCCTCCCAAACTATTTATCTTTACTTGCTCCCATTCTTTCTACAATGGTACTGCACTCCCCTTCCCCTAGGCCAAAGCTATCAATTCAATCTTGTGTGAGTCGCATTTTGAAGGACAACAGTGATATTTGGATCCTCCAAGAGTTTAAAATATTTTTGTGTTGGGTCACAATGCAACCATCTACAATAGGTCCATTCAAGGTTTCTAGAAAGGATAGAGCAAAGAAAGAGAAGCATTGGAAGGGTCGCATTGTTGGGTTTTGTGATACAAAAAAAGGACTTAAGGTGAAGGTTCAGCATGTGTACATGGCTTGAGACATGAACTTGGATCCTGCCAGTCAAACTTGCTTTCCTTCAAACTGTATCTCTCTTTTACATTAACTTTTTTTCACTTTCAGCTCAATTGTGTATTCTAATGATTGTATGTGAGCATGTGTTTTGAGAGAGGGTGTCTTGTGGTGATAGTAGATGGGGAGGGGGGGAGGGAGAGAGAGAGAGAGAGATGGAGGGGTGTTAGGGGGAGATAGTAGAGGGGAGAGATTTGTGAGAGAGATAGAGATAGAGATAGAGAGAGAGAGAGAGAGAGAGAGAGAGAGAGAGAGAGAGAGGGGGGGGGGGGTGTGTGTATGTGTGTGTGTGTGTGAGAGAGAGAGAGAGAGAGAGAGAGAGAGAGAGAGAGAGATAGAGAGAAGTGTGTGTGTGTGTGAGAGAGAGAGAGGTAGAGAGTGAGAGAGACAGATTGACTAGCCCATTAACATCTTTCTTTGCTTTCTATGTAGATATCTTTCCCTCTACCAAAGTTGAAACCCAGCCTCAGGATAGTCTCATGGGAATATTTCAAGCTTTCCATTCAAATATTGGGAAATTAATGTTCTCAAGATGGGGTGCTCCCTCCTTGACAAAGTCTAGTTTTTTTTTCTATAATTCATGTTACCAAGTTTTGCAAAGAGAAGGTGCATATGGAAGCCTACATCCTATTCCTCTCCCTAATTTTGATAGTCCAGAATGGCCTTTTCCTGATCCATTCTCTATAGATGCATTTAGAATGAAGATGAGATCAGATATTCAATCATCAATGGTTTACTTTCGGTTCAAAATCTGTGGGTGTTACTTGGTGCATGCCCTCCATTACATTTATTTATTTATTCAAATCAGTCTTCATTCACAAGACAAAGACCATGTGGGTATGCAAAGGCCTAGAAAATGAATTTCTTTATAATATTCTATACCCAATGTGGGATGTTAGAGAGGGTTTGCAGAAGGGAGACCATTTTCTGTGTATACTTACTAAAGAAAATATAGTAATAAGATATCAAGTAGTGCAGAGTATTTGCTACATGAGATATGCTTACAAACGTTGGAAAAATAATCATGGCACATGGATACCTATGGATTGTGATGTAGTGGACACCACAGAGGTAGAGGTACATATGCCCAGTGGGGATATCCAATATCTTGAGGTCACAAGTAGTTGGAGCTTGAAGCACATTTGAGAATACATCGTTGTCACCTTTGATGATAGTGATTTTTTCTTTACACTAAATGGGAAGATAGTAAGAATGTGACTCGAAGGAACATCAATGCTTTAGAAATGGAAGCCTCCTTGTAACTTGTCCATTCATATTGGTATTGAATAAATGTAATAGTTTTTGAAGTGTGATGTCATTTGTACTGGCAATGAGTATACTTAATAAAATTAGTAGTTTTTTATGTGTATTGTAATAGTTTTGAAAATATGATATAGTTTTTGAAGTGAGTTGTAATAGCACTTGAATAAATGTAAAAGTTTTGAAACTTTGTTGTAATAGTTTTTAAAATAATGTAATACTTTTTGTTAAGTGTGATGTCATTGTACTAACATAGGGCCCCTAAATTCAAAAAAAAATCCATTATTTTTGGTGGTGGGGGAGGCGGGAGTGGAATATGATGGCAAATTATTTAGGCCAATATATTACATTGTCCAATATTTTATTACCTAAATTGTAGTCGGACTTTTAAGGTTTTTTAAGAGATTGAAGTCAACTATATAAAGGGCCATTAGGTATGGCATAGCCTTTATTGTCCTCACCTCTTAGACAGCCTGCTCTTGCCATCTTCCACAAACCTCCAATGGCCACACCCCATGAGGAATACCCTGACTTCATCACTTCTACTCGTCATTCGAGTAGAGAGGCAGAGTTGTATGACATTTTTGATCATTGCAGATAGATGTCATCGGCATAGTCCACAAGCATTTGGATCTCTTTAGAGATGTGGTAGATTATGTGAGAGAGAAAATCAAGCCTTACTTGATCTGGCTAGACATAGATAGAGTACAGTGTGTTCTTATGAATGTCCTCATTGGCTGTTGCCGGGCTGATAGCACCTTCAAGTTTAGGTTGCAAAGAGTTTGCAAATTCCTTAGTCCAAAAAGTTTTAGAAGGATTTCCAAGGATGAAGAGTTGGATCTACAAGCGGAACCTATAGGAACTCATTTTGTATCCTTGGAAATAGCCTATTGTGTAATTCTTTTGGAAATGGAGGACACAGATGCACCTCCATTCATCAATGTACAGACAACTCTTCTTCTAGTAGTAGGGCAAGATGTGGACATTGAGGAGAATCCTACTGTGGTTGCAGAAGCCACCATTGCTCTAGATTGTTCTAGTGCAACTTTGGACAAGGGAAAGCACATAGCAAAAATAGAGCAGATGACAGAGTTAGTTGCGGTTCCCAAAGTAGGTGGGACATCATCCCCCACATGATAGCCAGAAGAGGAAGAGGAGGAAGGAGAGCAAAAAGAGGAGGAAGAAGGTATGACGAATGAGGTTTTGATACAAACTCTTCCGTATATTTTGATTGAAAACAGATAATATTTATTACTGATTGACATTCAATATATTAAAAATTTGAGAGACGATGAAGTATTGGGGGCACTCTCTGCTTGGGAGAGTAGTAGTAACTTAGGTTACCTAGAAGAGGGGTTGGATAGGTGCATAGATTTGGCACCTACAAATGCTTTGGAGCATCCGATCTTAACTATGTATCATGTGGCTTGATTTCCTATTAACAGACACAGCTCCGAGCATCCACACTTATCTCCAAGCACCCACACTCATCTCCGAGATTACATAATCATCCCTAAGCACATTGAGAGTGCTCTCAACGGAAGCAAGAACGGAAGAGGGAGAGAGAGAAACAGAGAGCCACACAAGTTTTGGTGGGTGCAGAACGACCCTAATCTTCTTTTTCATTCATTTATATATGTGTTTGAGTATTGTACATAACCGGGGTTAAGGCACAGTGACCTTTAACCCCCACAACCTCCCACTTAAAGGACAATGTGCCTTTAAGGGAGAACAACCAGTGAGCATACTATCCAATGCCCATCAATACACGACAATACTCAAACTGCTGACTAGGTAGACTCTTCGTTAGCATATCTGCAGGGTTATCATCTGTATGAACTTTGACAAGCTCTATGTGCTTGTCCTCAAGTACCTCCCTGATGAAATGGTACCTGACCTCAATGTGTTTGGTCTTTGCATGAAAGACCGGATTCCGTGCTAGCTGAATAGCACTCATGGAATCACTATGCAATGTCGGTACACCTGTATGAATCCCCAAATCTCCCACTAGCCGATCAAGCCATATAGCCTCCTTGCAACCCTCTGTGGCTGCAACAACATACTCAGCCTCTGTGGTAGACAAAGCAACGCACTTCTGTGCACGAGACATCCACAACACTGCACCACCTGCAAAGGTGAACACATAACCAGAAGTGGATCTCCTACTATCCACATGCCCCTGCATAGTCTAAATCTGTGTACCCAAGTACACGCATGTCTCCTTTACCAAAGCAAATGCACATCTCCTTGGTACCCTTCATGTACCTCATGATGCACTTAACTGCCTCCCAATGCCTCTTTCCTGGATTAGCCATATACCGGCTAACAACTCCCACTGCAAATGCAATGTCTGGTCTAGTAGCTATCATAGCATACATAAGACTCCCAACCGCTGATGCATAAGGAACCTTGGCCATCATGGCCCTTTCCTCATCTGATTTGGGACTATCTGTGTGACTCAGTTTCACATATGAAGGCAATGGAGTACGCACTACCTTCCCCCCCTCCATATTGAAACACTGTAATACTTTTGTAACATACTCTTTTTGTGAAAGCCAAAGGAGTTTCCTACTCCGATCACGCGTGATGCGCATACCAAGAATATGACCTGCAAATCCCAAATCCTTCATATCAAAGGCCTCATGCAACTTGGCCTTTAATGCATCTAGCTCATAAGTATTCTTAGCCAATAGCATATCATCCACATATAGTGCCAGGATTATCAGGCTACTATACTTAGCCCTTTTAGTGTAAAGGCAGTGATCAATTTCACTCCTTCTAAAACCTTGGGACAGAATGAAAGCATCAAACTTTTGATACCATTCTCTAGGTGCTTGCTTAAGACCATAGAGACTCTTCTTCAGCTTGCAAACTAAATGCTCTTTGCCCTTTTCTTCAAAGCCTTCCGGCTGCACCATGTAAATTTCCTCATGCAAATCCCCATGCAAGAAAGCTGTCTTGACATCCATTTGCATAAGCTCCATGTCCTCTATTGCCACTAGTCCAAGCATGCATTTAAGTGTGGTCATCTTCACAACCGGAGAGAATATCTCATCAAAGTCCACACCCTTCTCTTGCTTGAACCCTTTAGCAACCAAACGGGCCTTGTACCTAGGCACATCATCACCTGTGACCTTCATTTTGTAGACCCATTTACATGGCAATGCTTTCTTTCCATGTGGCAAAGAAACCAAGTCCCAAGTCTTATTCTTCATAAGTGAACTCATCTTTGATCGCATAGCATACTCCCACTTGCGTTGATCCTCACGCATCATAGCCTCTCTGTAGCAAGAAGGCTCCCCACAATCAGTAAGCATCACATAGTCTACCCCTGGAACAAACCTATCAGGCGGTCTAGACACTCTAGATGATCTTCTCAAGGGCATTTCAGCTTGCTGTCCCACCTGCATATCAGCCACATTTGGCTCATCATTTCCACCGATAGATGATCCATCATCTACCCTTGATTGTATACCTGTGGGAGTACTTGGTGGCACCATTTCTTGCACATTTGGTGCATGGACAGCTTGCTGTCTATCAACATATGTAGGTGGATTCACATCCTAGAAAGTGATTCTCCTCATTTCCACATCCCTCATGGGTGCCTTATGCATCTTCTTCTCATTGAAGACCACATCATGGCTGCGTATGATTTCTTTGCTTCTGGATCCCAGAGATGATAGCCCATCTCTCCACTTTCACCATAACCCAGAAAGATGCATTTCCTAGACTTAGGATCTAGCTTCTTTCGAAGCTCTTTTGGCACATGTGCATATGCCTCACACCCAAATATACGCAAATGAGAGTAAGAGGGCTTCTTGCCACTCCATGCCTCTTCAGGAATACCACCATCCAAACTCTTACTAGGTGATCTATTGATCACATGCACTGCAGTCTTCATTGCCTCAGCCCAAAAACCACCAGAAAGACTTGCATTGGAAAGCATGCATTGCAACCTTTCTTGAATGGTACGGTTCATCTTTTCTACAACTGGATTTTGCTCTGGAGTACGAGGGGAATTGAGCTCCCTCTTAATCCCACGTGTATCACAGAAATGCTGAAAGTCATAAGAGAGATACTCTCCACCATTGTCAGTCCGTAGGCATTTAAGCATTCTACCTGACTGATTCTCAACCAAGGCTAGCCATTTCTGAAATACCTGGAACACATCACTCTTCCGAGCTATAGCATAAGCCCACACTTTCCTAGTTGCATCATCAATGAATGTCACATAGTATTCAGCCCCGCCTAATGACCGTGTAGGCATGGGACCACATACGTCTGAATGCACCAAATCAAGCATTTCAAACTCTTTCTTTCCCCTTCTTTTATGGGCTGATTTAGTCTGCTTCCCATAGAGACAATGCTCACAAAATTCAAAATCAGAGAAACTCAAATGCGGTACATAACCCAAACGGCATAAGAGTTTTATTCCATTCTGGCTCATGTGCCCCAACCTGCAATGCCACAAAGAAGTGCTTGGCTGCTCGGTTATTGCAACAACATGATCAAATACCCCTGATACATGTAAGGGATACAAAGTCCCACACTTGGCACCCCTGGCCAAAAGCATAGAGCCCTTTTGAATTTTCCAACTTTGAAAGCCAAAAGTGGTGTGAAAACCAGCATCATCTAGCTGACCCACTGAAATAAGACTCTTGGTCAGCTTAGGCACATGTCTCACATGTTTCAAAACAAATGCAAACCCATTTGCAAAAGAAAACTTTATGTCACCTGCTCCCACTATGTCACATGCATAGTCATTTCCAAGATGCACACAACCTGTCTTTCCACTATCATAAGTGGAGAACCATTCCCTATGGGGAGTAACATGGAATGAAGCACCAAAATCCAAAATCCAATCCTGGGAATATGCATCATCTGAAGTGGTAAGCAACTCTGCAGATAAACTAGACATGAAGAGAACATCATTGTCACTATCATGTGTGACTGCATTGATCTCCTCGATCTTCACTTTTCCTTTGTCCTCCCTTGGACTCTCTTCCTTTTGATTTGCACCCCAATTTGCATTCTTTTTCTTATCCTTTTGCTCTCTTTTCAGCTTGTAGCAATCCTTTTTCATATGGCCCTTCTTGCCACAGTGGTAACACTCAATGTTCCGTGCCCTGGATTTGCTACGAGACTTTCCTCTTTCTTGGGACTTCCCCCTGAACTGTGATCTACCCCTTTGCACATTTAAGGCTGCATCCTGCTTGTTGCCATCCATAGACTTCCGTCTAATCTCCTCGGCCAACAAGCTACCCACAACATCATCAAATTTCAGTACTCCACCAGGTGCAGAGTTACTGACAGCTGTACGGAAGGTATCCCATGAGGATGGCAATGAACATAAGAGAAATATTGCCTTAGTCTCCGCATCAAAATTCATTTTCTGAGCCTGAAGCTGGCTGAAAATAATATTGAATTCATTCAAATGAGAAGCAATGGAGACCCCTTCCTTCATCTGCAGCTCAAACAACCTCTTCATGAGGTAAACTTTATTAGAGGCAGTTTCCTCCTCATAAGTGGCACACAGTTTCTTCCACAAATCTTCCGTAGTCTGCTCATTTACTACTATGAAATAAACTGACTCTGCAAGATGAAGTCTAATAGTAGACTTTCCTAATGCATCCAACTCATTCCAATCATCCTCAGACATATTTGCAGGCTTAGCTTCAATCCCTGCCAAGGGTTTAATCTGCTTCTTTTGAATAAGCACATCCCTTATTTGTTCTTTCCACAAAAAAAAGTTTGTCCCATCAAACTTTTTAATGCTGAAAAACTCCTTTTCAGACGTGGAAGAGGATGCCATGATGCAAATGAAACAAAATCCCAAATGCTAGTGCCTGCAAGAGAGAATCACACCAAATACTAGGTGCACCCAAATGTGTATGCCACAATAGAGTGAAATATCACCAAAATTCAAAGCTCAAAGCATCAAAAGATGCATCTAACTCATGTGCATATACTATGCATCCATATGAGCAAATCTGGCCCAAAAGAAAATGCCAATAAGTGCCAAATGACTCAAGCATAAACACTGTCCACTGGCATATGCATCAATAATGTCTCATCCAAGAGAGCATAGCACTATCAGTGCATCACCTGCAATGTGTCAAAGCTGTCCCTCAGCATAAAATAGCATCCATGTGCAAAGCGTCCATAAAAAATAGCATCCCACAAGGCAATTTGGGCCTATCAGCACATCCAATAAGGACCGCAATGCATCCAAATGGCCTATAAATCATCCATTGCAACCCAATGCATACCACGAATGAGCACACACTGCTCAAACTGCAACCAGAGTGATCTGCATAAGGTATGCTCAAGAAATCATAGTCCCACGGTAATGAGCGCTACTGAAAATAGAACCTGAGATGCTTCAAAACATGGGCGCCATTGCATAATTGGACTCAGCAAGAAAATCTGCAAATATCTCTCTTCTGCCAGAACTCCAAAATCCCAACTGATGAGTGAGAAATGGGAGTCAACACTTATCCACTGCCATGTGGCATAAATCTAAGGTTTCAAAACCTTAGTATGAAAAATGCATAACAGAGAGACGAAATGGAATACACAAAGATTTATAACTCTCAAAATCCTTCACCGAATCGTGCAAAAACTGATAGGTAGGGGTTTTTGGGCGTCCGGAACGCAATGGGACAGACGGTTTTGGAAACCGTGGTCTCAATCACTGGGTCCAACACACGGAATGAAAAACGTTTTTTGAAACAGAGCTATCTGTAAACTCCACCGTAGTGCGAATGATGAGCAACATAGAAGTTTTAGGACCTCCTGAGTCCACCGGAACTGACAGATCTGCAAATGGTTGCTCCAAACTTGAGTTCCAACACCCGGGCAAAAAACGCAGAAACTGACACAGTGAGTCAGAAATCTAATGAAATGATCCCGGATTCAAGAATAGAGGTGTTTCCAGGCTCCTGAAGTAATGTGGACACCAAAAGCAAGCAATAGTTGCCTCTACAAGTCAATACGGAGTCTCTATCATCGAACGGAATAGGGAAAAGCTCAAAAAATGACTTTTTCTTTGAAAGCTCTTAACAGGCTCTCAAAACCACTTCGTAAAGCCAAAGTGACTTTTCCAAAGGTTCCTCCAAGGTCTCTGCACACTCGGATGCAAGTAAAGTCACCCACAAAGCTTCCCACAAAGCTTCTCCTTCCTCCCACAGAGCTGCTGAGCTTCCAAGCATTCATGCACGCTCAGCTAGATCACTCGGGCTCTGATACCAATTGAGAGTGCTCTCAACGGAAGCAAGAACGGAAGAGGGAGAGAGAGAAACAAAGAGCCACACAAGTTTTGGTGGGTGCAGAACCACCCTAATCTTCTTTTTCATTCATTTATATATGTATTTGAGTATTGTACATAACCGGGGTTAAGGCACAGTGACCTTTAACCCCCACACACATAAGAGAAGAGGGTGAATAAGGAAGAGAAGAAAGAGAAGCACCTTTGAAGAAGGACAAGAAGCTTCCATACCTCTATCCAAGGCAAGTCTCTTGGCGGTTGATCTTCTTTGGAAGTTGCTCTCTTTGGATTCATCCTTTGTCGTATGTAGGGAAGGGATGTTTTTGGTACTAGTGTTGTTCTTTTTAGAGTCAGGTGCATGTCCTTTTTGGTTTCTTTGAAAAAAGCGTCTGTTGGAGCGTGTCTATAGATGCATCTAACAATGCATCTGTCTTTTGGAAAAACAAACAACTGCACCTATAGACGCACTGTTAGATGCGTCTATAGACGTGCTATGATAGTCTTTGTTATGTGTTCTTTCCTTTCCCCTTCCCCTTTTCCTTCCCCTTCCCTTTCTAAGAAAAGGATTGCATGAATGATGGAAAGGGATTGCATGAATGAAGAAAGGGATTGCATGAATGATGGAAAGGGATTGCATGATTGAAGAAAGGGATTGTATTCATGAGGAGATAAGGGATTGCATTCTCTTTTTCTCTCCTTTCTCCCCTCTTTCCTTCTCTTTTCTCCTCTCTTTTTCTCTTTTATCTCCTTTCTTTTCCTCTCTTTTCGTCTCTTTTCTCATCTCTTTCCTTCTCTCTTTTTCTCTCTTTTTCTCCTCTCTTTTCTCCTCTCTTTCCTTCTCTCTTTTTCTCTCTTTTATCCTCACCTTTTCTCTCTTTTTCCTTCTCTCTTTTATCCTCTCTTTCCTTCTCTTTTGTCTCTCTTTTTCTCTCTTATCTCCTCTCTTTTTCTCTCTTTTTTCTCCTCTCTTTTCCTCTATTTTCCTTTCTTTTCTCCTCTCTTTCCTTCTCTCTTTTTCTCTCTTTTATCCCCACTTTTTCTCTTTTCACTTTCTCTCTTTTTCTCTCTTATCTCCTCTCTTTTTCTCTATTTTTTCTCCTCTCTTTTCTCCTTTTTCTCTCTTTTCCTCTCCTTTCTCCTCTCTTTCCTTCTCTTTTCTCCTCTCTTTTTCTCTCTTATCTCCTTTCTTTTTTCTCCTCTCTTTTCATCTCTTTTCTCATCGCTTTCCTTCTCTCTTTTTCTCTCTTTTCCTCCTCTCTTTTCTCCTCTCTTTCCTTCTCTCTTCACTTTTCTCTCTTTTTCCTTCTCTCTTTTAGCACCCCCATCTCTTCCTACCCTAGTCCCCTTCTACCAACTACATCCTTAACTCTTCTTTTAGCCCAATGCTCCTTTATGGACCTTGAATTCTCACGAGTCAACCCCTACACACTTTTCAACCCATTCTCCCAGATTATCATCTTTTAATCCCTCAAGTTGGTGATGGAGAAGCACTCATCCATTCCTTGATTAGCATTTCTAAAACTTTTATCCGATTTCTCTGTCCTTTTTTAACTCCTCCCTTTCGTAAACCCTCAATACCTTTTGAACTCTATAACCTTTTTTGAGATTACTCCTCTTGCAAATTTGGCTCATTCACACTTCACATGTCCTCACACTCAAATATGACCCTAGGCCCTATGCTACATGAAGTGAACTATCCACTACCGTGAGCTAGCGCAATAGTCGTAGGTTACAAAAAATCAATCCATGAAAGAAAAAATAACATTTTGACAGCATTGTTGGGAAGGAGCATGCCAAACTAATGGACAAAATACAAAACTCATAACTTATGGATAGATTTCTCAAGGCATAGGATTGTTAAATTACTTCCTATACAATAAAGCAAATCCACTTGCATGAGGTTAGCATCCAAAAATGGCCTATGTTATTAGCAACCTTGAAAGATTTTAAGAAAGAGAGTGTTTACAACAATTGACTAAGCCATATGGTTGCCCATGTCTTGGTCAAACATAAGAGAAACCTAAGAATTTTAATATGTGGCCACATCTATGTCTATGGGAAAGTTAGAGGAGAAGAACATAAGGGTGTCATTTTGAGACTTCTCTCTCATTTTCAATAGCTCAAGAGTTCAAGAACATGTTTAAGAAGGCTTCAAAGGCTCACTAGCATCAAATCTTTTGCAAAAGTGAGGCCATGGTGAGAAAATCACTCCCCTTGGCATTATGTTCCAAAAATCTATGGGGAGAAAACTTGAAAAGTGATAATGTAAGAGAGAATTTCTTGTGAAATTTATCAAGACCAAAGCAAAGACAATAGGATCTCATAGAGAGAGTAAGAAAATCCAAAAAATATCCCATGTGTTCCCGTTCCTCTCTTGGGTGAAAATCCTCACCTTTTGAGAGAAATCCCTCAAAATTCAAGATTTTATCTTGATTTTATGTAACTCAAAATTCAAGAAGAGAGAGAAACTTCTTAAATTTGAGAAACATGTGTTGATATTGATATTTTGTTAGGAATTTCCACACTATATCTTTCTACTTTGATATGCCCAAAGATGTTCTTCTTATTCTGAGCTGGCTTGGGGTCTTATCCATAGAGGGACAAACATATCCGACTCCACAATCTGGATATAGTGGCTAGAATGTGGTTTTGGGCACTCCATTATGCTAGATTTTGTCCACATCTAAAAAATTTTATTGAAACTCTATATGAATTTGGCATCATTTGATTAGCACATAGACAAGTATCAATCATACAATATCCTTTATATAGTATGCTAACATCTTTTGCATACATGCAAATTTGGTGTCCATATGTTTCTATTGTAGTTGTTGTACTACCATTGCAATGGTGTCTAGCTAGGTGCTCTTGAGTAGGCTAGAAGGTTCAGATTCCTCAATTGGGGGAACTATGATGCTCCTCATAGTGTGCTGGACTAAACATGGAAACCTGAGGTTACTTATATTGTTGATTTTGAGATTGGGTTACTCTCATGTTGTAGAGGCATATGCTAACATTATCGCCATGTATATATCACAACCATAGCCTTTATCTTGGGGCGAATCCTCAACCTCAATATGGGGCATCCAGTAGATGTGTGTTTTGCCATCTAGTTTGGACACCATATATATTGTTATCTCCTCGAATATGTTAGTGGAATTGTCTATCGACTATCAATTCTACTCTATAGCTTGGATCATCTCTTGTTTGACCTTGGTGCCATGACTTCCACCTAGTACTTTGTACTCTTTTCCCATTTGAACTAGCATTGTCTTTATTAAGCTTGACTTCTTGTGTTGTTGGTCTTGCATGTTCACCGTTTGAGTTGGAATTGGTCATACATCGTCTATGTCCATAGCCATTTCATGGGTTTCACTATAATTTCCATAGATTTTGACCTTTTTCTTTTCTTTTTCAATGGGCTTCTTTAGGCTTGCTGTGAAACATGTAATTAAAACCTTATCATCCAGCCTAGTTTTATATTAGGCGATAAGTGTCTTCATTGTACTATCACCTTTTTCCTTCCATGATTGCTCGTGGAATAGTTGAGGCATAGCTCACAAGAGTGCAATTCAAGCTCACTCGATATCCTTTTGAGCTCAACATGTATGCCACTATGCGTTGATGGCTTAAGCAAGCATCAAAACACCATGATTGGGGAACTAATAAGTTGACTATTATACAATATAGAGAGGCATTAGTTTGAGTCAAAACTTGAAAGATCAAGCCAGTGAGCCCTTAAAAATTGTACGGCACATCCTCAACTAACTCCTCTAGTAAACGTCTCTTGCCAAAACCCACAAAACTCATAGCATTAGTTGGCAACACATTTAGTGATATAAGTAACTAGATATAAGCTCTTACTAAAATTGATAACTATGAAACTAAAAATTCATTACTATTGGATGTAAGTGCCAAAATTGTAAATCTAACCACACCAAGTTAGGATGAAGAGAATAAAGAACCAAAGATAGACACTTTCATGATAAATGGGATAGTGACCCAAAAGAGGCCATGTAAAAGGGGTATGGAGTGGATGCAATATGAAATCAAGAAACCACCGTAATAATTCACAATTAGAATAATAGATATGGGAAAAATGACCTAGACATATTGCAAGCTCTATTTAAATAGAATTTCCAACCCTAGATACACTAGATTTAAGTAGTAGAAATGGTCCAAAAGAAAGAAAGAAGAAGAACACCATCTTGCAAGGCTAGAATCAAACATTTTGATGACTTTAAGCAGGTTTGAGAATGAAAGGTAGAACTATGCATGTGCCAACTAACTCCAATGATATGAATTCCCAAACTTGAATGGGATGTACAGGGCCTTGTGGAAGTCTATAGTGTAGATGAGCCCGTTCTTGAAGATTCTGACAAATAGTAAAAATGACTATCAAGACAGAGAAAAGAAGATATTCAAAAAGCTCAAGCCAACATTGAAAATGAAGAATCAAGGAATCTAGAAAACAATAAGCCTAAACCTTCAATACTCATATTGAAAGTCCCATTGTGGACAAGGGCACTCATGAAGGAAAGAAATAAGATGCAACTAGTTCATCTCACTCTAAGGAAGACATGGGAATATTACCCAATTACTTCAATAACTTGACATATGATAGCTGACCACCCAAATCTATTAGACATGGAATGAGTCACCTAGGAGAACCTCCAATCTATTAGGATCTAGCAAAAATGTTGTTGTTGATTCTCTCTTTCATGCTTCAAGGTTTGTGTCACTTGCAAGTATCATGTTAGCTTAAGGAATAAGGTATATTTAATATGTAGCATAAGACCTAGAGTCAAATTGCATTGAGAGGAGGTGTGAAGTATGTAGCATAAGGCTTAGAGTCAAATTTTTTTGAGAGGTGTGAAGTTCTACAAGGGGACTACTAAAAAGGCAACTATACCATTGGATTTTAGGGATAGAATGAGGATGTAAATTCAAAAATGGGTAGAAGGTTTACGAAAGGTGGAAGCCCTAGGCAGATAGGTCTCAACACTCTCATGGACAATAGCATTAATAGTAGAATTAACAAGAGTCCTAAACCCTTGGGTGGAGCCATTGAAAGGGAAGTGGACCAAATTTGGAAAGAAAAAGGGAAAAAAAGGAAAAAAGCAGATCAAGAGGAAGTGCTATTTCTTGTAAAGCACGACTAATGTGCCCAAGGCCTCTACAATTTCTCTAATCTTTCTTCCATCTATCTCTCTTTGACATTAATGGCTAGCTCCAAGTGCCTTAAGCCTATGACATTACCTTATTAGCATATAGATGTACCTCATCAGCATTGGCTGCTAATTTGGTCTTTGATTCTTGAAGACCAACACATTTGCACTAGCCCATGACATTGTTCCACGTCCTCATGGACATAGACAATGCTGAGCTGAGGCAAAATGTTGAGCCTAGGTTAGTACAACTACCAACCCAAGTTCCACATGACTAGTAACAGAGGTTTTTCCTTCCAAGTATCCAAGTGGCAAGCATCAAGTGGCCAAGGCAAGCACAAGGAGGCCACATAGGTTGTCACCAACTAGTGTTAGTAGTAATAGAAGATCCCATAAAAAATTAGAAAGTTGATTCATGGAACCACCATGTCCAAGGGTATTAAATTAATTTAGGTGAGGAACCCAAGGTAGAATGGGTTCACTCGAGTTGTCTAGCTCAATAAGTCTATGGAGTGTCCTAGACCTTAACATAGCTTTATGGTGAGAGTGGACTTGCCGCTTTTGTAGCTTACTGTGATCATTTTTAGCCAAGCAATGATGAGCAAATTGCAAGTCCTGTCTCTCTGCCACTGTAATAAGAGGATGCATTTGACTAAGGACCATGAGATCTTGTAGCTAGGTTTAGCAAGCGTCACACAAGCAAGTGATTGCCCCAAAAGATGCTTGCCATATTCCTGAATGACATCCTATAGACTCACTAAAAATTGGTCCCAAGCACAACCAACATCCACTATGACATGGAAAACAAGGCGATCAATGAGTGAGCGAACAAGAGACTAAAATTTATAATGTGTGAGATAGGTAGTATTAACCTACAGCAGCCTTTTATGAGGCAAAGGCACATCAACCAAGAGACTAGAATGTAGTGTCATAGAAAGAGGAAAATGATCCAAAACCCGCATCAAGAAATCCAATCCTATGGAACAGGTAAAAGCATCAGACTGCATATCATGGAGCATATACCATCGATCTAGTCGAGCTCAGTAGTCAATAAGGTAATGATGATGAAAAGTAAAGGTAGCTTGGTTTGGAGATGCCTCCATAAATCACAAGCAGATAAAGAGGCCAGCATGAAACTCCATGCTTGTCTTTCTTTTGAAAGCATATTGAACCGACGCGAATTATTATCTCCCAAGGCTGGGGAATTATTAAAATCTCTACATAAAAAGTCATGTCCCATCTAGGGATAAGTAGCCAAACGATCCCACATGTCAGCATGCACAGTAGGAGATTGTGCTACATAAAGAGATGAAAACTCGTAAATCTCACCATCAATAGTGCATTGCATGATCGACAAACGACTGTGAGGATTATTATAGGCAACATGTGGCTGTAATTCATGATACATCAATATGACCACCCCTAAAAAAGATGAATTAAAAATTGAAAAACCAGCAAAGTATCCTTCTTGGCCATTGAGAGAATGTTGATTATGTTCTTATAAGCAAACCACATGTGCTTTACTGGTATGCACATAATTCCAAATCAGCCTCCATTTATTTAGCTAACAGAAACCTTAGACATTGTAAGAAATGCATTTGATTGGACTACACATATATACAAAGTAAGAGATCACCCCAGAATTCAAGCCTCCATTGACTCGGCAGTACGGGGCTGGGCCAAGCCACTACTCTCATCAAGAGTAAGAAAAATAGGGATACCAACATCCACATAAGTACGGCCAGTAGGGGTAGTCAATAAAGACAAAGGATATAAAGGCTCCTCCTGAACTACAACAGACTAAAGGTGGTTGACGCCGAACCCATCAGCATGTGGAGTGTCAGTAGATGTGGAGGCAACCTCAGTCCAATTCTTACTTGCAATCCCACAAGGCCTAAAAGTTTTGGCAGGAGCTTGTGACCCAGGAGCACGAGTGTTTGGGAGCTCGACCGGCAACTTTAACCCCAGTGCGAGAAGGGGGGGAAAGCATTTTTCCTTTTTCCTTATCAATGATAGGAGTAGGGCCAAAGCCATGACCTTTATCAAGGAGTAGCAGAAGGAGGCTGTAACAAGACCCGAGGACACACCAATCGCATATGTCCAAATGTGCCACATTCACAGCATTAACTTGCAAACTTGCCCCATTTTAAGCTGAAGAAAACATGTTGCAAGGGCATCCCTGTCAAATCAATTTACAAAGCAACATATGGAGGAGCGGCCTTATTCGTGTCTCACAGGACACAAAAACGATTTACATTGCCATTGGAATGAGGTAGACAAATGACTTTACCTAGAGCTGCAGCCAAGTACATCAAAGCACCCTACAATACAAGTGCAAATCCACAACCTCCACCCAGACTTTGTGAGACAGATAAGACTTTGATAGTCTTTTGTAGGTGACCACGGATAAACATGTACCAGCTGAGTTACAAAAAACAAAGGGGATTGCTCTAGTAATTATTGCTTGTACTTCCACATCAGTGAAGATAACTTCAAAGAAACTTTGTAACAACTAGCATGAAACAACCTGTGAGCAAAGATTTCAACCACTACGCAACATCCACAGCATTAGGCATCTGACCTAGGAAGAACAAAATCACAACTTTCTGAGCAAGGCTCATGACAGGAGCAAACAAGACATTGCCAAGAACCAAGACTCGAAAGTCAAGCAAAGCAACATCCTCCCGGGCATGATTAATTTCAGCAAGGTATCATCAAAGGGCTACAAATCAGGGTTGGTGCAATGTCTCCAATAAGCGCCTAATGACCCTTGAGATTTCCATGCACATACTGTGGAGAATACACAAAGACACACACACGTGCATGCATGCTCGCTCGCACGCATGCTCGCTCGCTCACACGCACATAAACTTTTTTTTCTCTCACACACACACACATACACACACACAAAATAACATGCATGCATGCAGGAACACATGCATGGACACCTGCACATGCACACACACACATGTGTGTGTGTGTGCACACATATACAAAGTTTGGTTTGAAACTTTCTACTTATGTAAGTGAAGAAAAGATACGATAATACAATGAATAAAATGCAAAATAAATTGCAATAAAAAAGGACTAAAGAAATGCCATTGATTTGAAGAAACTACCCATGATTTGTTTTGAAACATTTAGAACAACCGTTGATTGAAATTGATTGGTTACACTAAATAACTAATGCTATAATATTTAAAAAGAAATGGGATTAATGGTATACCATTTAAAAAGGGATGGTAATAGAAAAAAATTACCCATTATTTAATAGATGGACTTTTAAGACAATGGTTGATTACATTTAGGGCCAAAAAAGGTGACTATACCAAATACAAAAACTAACAAGATGGAAGGAAAGCTAATCTTATCTTAAGGTTTAGTTGGAAGAATGTTGTAATCATGAAATAGAATATTGAAAAAGGGAACTTTTAGCCAAATTCAACAGTTATTGAAGGGCTGCAACCCTATGAGATTATTGAGGGAGTGCATTATAATAAGGGCTTGCAAGTTATGCTATAAAGCTTATTTATTTTGTGAGGAGCATTTACTTTAAATTGCTGCATTATATAATAAGGGTTTGCAAGTTATGCTACAAAGATTATTTATTTTGTGAGGAGCATTTACTTTAAATTGCTCCATGATGCAAAGCATTGTTTCAATTGATGATGAGTCTTAACTAAGAAATTGCATGTGTCTTGATTGTGAAGTTGAAGAAAGGGTAGCCTCTTTGCATGCTCCAAATAAATCTCACATACTATGGTCTAAAATCATATATCTACTCATCATGATTAATATAAACTAAGTAAGAAATTGTAATTATTTGAAAAAGATACAATATTCTAAGTACCATACCAACATCTTAATAAAAATATCCTCAATCATGATCATAAATCAGATGTAACAAATTTTGTTTTAGTATAATCAATAAGTTCGTAGTAAAGAAACCATATAGTTCTTCTCTATCTAACTAAAAGTATGCACACTGGTTACTATTTCCTTGATTTCTCAAGTAGAGCCTACACAGCTCCTCATTCATAGCTCATCATGCAACAACTAAATTCAAGAAAACAAACTCACATCACTTTTCTTAAGTCATTGTAGCTCTAACAACTTCTTGGAAACAAGATCATATGATGTAGTTTGTATATATTTGCTTATTGTATAAGCATGTATCAAAAAAGTTATGCTTTACTAGATCATACCTATATCTAGAAATTTCACAATAAAACAATCAAGCAGCCCTTTCCTGTGACTATGGAAGGACTATGGTCACTTCATTATGAGCTTCCTAGTTACAGCACAAACTTGATTGAATTACATATGACTAGAGATCGTTCTTTAAAATATTTAAGGGGGGAGGCTTTTAAGCTTGAAAATTACTTGAAAATTTGGGTCTTTTTAGATAAGAGTAGTTGTGAAGAAAGTGGGAGAGAAGGAAGGAGTCTCACTTGTGGCTTTCTCACATACAAAATGGGGGAATACACACAAAGGTGGAGGCTAAACACTATTTTCCTCTTCTTAGTTGTGAAAGCCAAAAGAACTCTAGTACAAAGAAATAGAAGAACCCTATATGTGGGTCTCAACCAAACTCAACTAACTAAGGTGGCATACTAACTGAGCCACAAACTAGAGTACGTAAGAATAGCTATCATACAGCTATTATTCATGGGTGGTGTACCAACTGCATCTACAGCTAGTCGGTGACATAAATGCACAACAGCTACCCTGGCATATCATGAGTGAGCTTGATATCTCAACACTCTCCCTCGAGCTCAATCCAAATTCCTGCACACCAAGCAGGTCTCTGGACTTGCGCAGCTTCTCTATGCCCAATGCCTTCGTGAATATGTCAGCTACATGATCCTCTATGCTGACATAAACTAGATCAATAAGACCTAGTAAAACCTTCTCCCGTACATAGTGATAATGCACCTCAATGTGCTCTATTCTAGCATGATAGACTGGGTTATTTTCCAAGTGTATACTGCTCACGTTGTCACAATAAATGACAACTGGCCCATATGTAGACTGATGCATATCATAAAGTAGCTTATGCAACCAAGCTACCTCACATGCAGCCATCACTGCACCCCTGTACTCAGCCTCTATGCTCGAGAAGGCAACTGTAGGCTGTTTCTTGTTGCTCCAAGTGACTACAGCACTCCCAAAAGAGAACACATATCCACTGGTAGATCGTCTATCAGAAATACTACCAACCCAATCAGCATCAGTGTATCCATGTAACTATATCTGAACCCCAGCCTCATAAAATAGTCCATACTGCAATGTGGACTTCACATACCTGAGTATGCGTCTAGCTGCATCCAAATGTGGTTTCCTTAGAGCCTGCATAAACTGACTTACCAATCCAACAACATAGCTCAAATCTGGCCTAGTAATAGTCATATAAATCAAACTTCCTACTATGCGTCTGTACATAGTAGGGTTTTCTAGAAGCTCACGTGCATCTGCGCTCAGCTTCACATTCTACTCCAAAGGAACTGAAATAGGCTTACAGCCTGTCATCCCATATTTGGATAGCATGTCCAATCCATACTGCCTCTACAAGAGCCGTATCCCACTTGGTGATCTAATCACCTCAATGCCCAAGAAATAACTCAGCTCTCCCAAATCCTTCATCTCAAACTTTTGCTTCAATAGCATTTTCACATGAAGGATATCTTCATCACTATCACTTGTGATGATCAAATCATCAACATAAATGAAAAGTAGCATAATACCTTTCTCTATTTTTCTCACATAAAGTGAGAAATCTACCTTGGAAATCTGAAAGCCAATAGTGACAAGATACTTTCCTATCTTGTCACACCATGCTCTAGATGCTTGCTTCAAGCCATACAAGGCTTTCTTCAATCTGCAAACAAACTCAAGATGAATAGCGTGAACACAACCTGGTGGCTGCTCCATAAATACCTCTTCTTGCAAATCACCATGCAAGAAGGCATTCTTTACATCCATTTAATGTAAAGACCATCCCTTTGATGCAGCCATAGCAATGACTGCTCTTACGGTTGCCATCCTTGCAACCGGACTGAATGTTTCTTCATAATCAATGCCATATGTCTGCGCATACCCCTTGACAACTAATCTTGCCTTGTATCTATTCACAGAACCATGTGCGTTGTGCTTCACCTTATGAACCCACTTACAGCCAATTGCATTCTTGTCTTTAGGCAAAGGCACCAATTCCCATGTAGCATTTGCTTCCAAGGCATCCATTTCTTCATCCATGGCTTTCTCCCATTTTTCTTTTCCCATGACTTACTCAAAAGAAGTGGGTTCTAGTTCCTATATCACTTTGACCATATAGGCATAGTGAGTGGCTATAAATCCATCATATTTCAGCCTATCCACAGGATACGTAGCTCTAGTAGACTTGCACAAAATAGGCTCACTTCTAGGTGCTCTAAAAACATCCCTGGTCTTCCTTACTCCAGGTGTAACAACAGAAGGAATACCCAACTCATCATCAATGCTCTGTTTAGAGCCACTAGATTCACCATCCACATAAGAGTGACCTGCATTCACATCAAACATGGGCTGATCTACCTTCTCTTTTCCTTTTCGTGATACCTGCATACCACTATCTACATTTCTTTGAGGAGATTCTCTTGATCTCAATCTGCCTGTCCACGGCGAAGTATGTGAACCACTGCTAGAGGACACTGCAGGCCCATTAATATTTTGTGATTGCTGCTATGAATTCTATGCAACATTACCATTTTGTGCATCTACATCATCAATCACATTTACTGGTTTATACCAGCTGCTCATCTCATAAAAAACAACATCTTTGCTCACTATAAACTTACAAGTAGAAGGGTTATAGCATCTATACCCTTTCTGCTGTAGAGAATAACCAATAAAGATGCACTTCTCAGCTTTTGGATCCAACTTGGACCTCAACTCATCTGGCACATGAACATAGGCAATGCAACAAAAAATTCTCAAATGAGAAATATCTGGTTTCCTACTAGTATACATCTCCTCTGGCGTCATGCCATATATTGCTATAGTGGGAGTCCTATTCATTATGTAAACTGTTGTAGCAACTGCTTCAGCCCAATAATAATCTGGTAGGTCTTCTTCATTTAGCATGGCCCGAGATACCTCTCCAATATGCCTGTTTTTCCTTTTTGCAAGTCCATTTTGCTGTGGGGTATGACTGCATGAATATTGCTGCTTTATTCCATGCTCCTACAGGATTTAAGGCAATCCTACAACAATATTTTAGGCTTGCATTGATTTAGGCCTTGAATTTAGGCAGTCCTACAATAATATTTTGGGCTTGCATTGATTTAAGTCACTGTACATTAACATGACCAATGTGTTTATGCCAGATATCAATATCTGCAACTACACCGGTCCCATGTGCAAACATTGCTGCACTCAATTCAGGCATGTCCACATCCAACGGAAACATCCTACCGTTCTTATTTCCTTTTGCTATCAAGCGACCGTTATTTTTCAGATCCTCAACAAAGCATCCATGAGGATTAAATCTGGCCTGCAAGCCCTGCTCAACCATTTGACCAATAGAAACCAGGTTCTTGGTGATATTCAGGACATGAAATACATCAGATAGGTATTTCTCTTTCCCATCCTACATAGAGAAAGGAATTTTACCAATCTGCACAATAGGATGTGCAGTATCATCACTAGTCTCCACAAATCCTGATTTTCCATTTTCCTTGCATCCTACATCCATTCTGCATGACCTGTCATGTGGTTTGGCGCACCTGAGTCAACATACCACACATCATTACTTTCTTCTGCACTCGTCACAGAATTGGTCATGTGCTGCACCATACATAAATGCTCATTTCTGTCATCACCCTGTCTACTAGAGGATGCATAATTGCCTTACTGCAATTTTCCATTCATAATGTCATTCTGCTTTTTGTAGCAGTCTTTAGCCATATGACCCATTTTACCACAATAGTAGCATTGAACATTGCTGTTTGCATTTTGGCCTCTCTGCCATCTACCAGGACCTCTTTGGCTCCCCCTGTCTCTAGAGTTACCATGTCCTCCTCCACCTACCAGGGCCTCCAGATTGGCCTCCTCTACCTCTGCCTCCACCTCTTCCAGCATTTGAGTAGAAGATAGTTTCTTTTGAAGTTCCTCCTGAAGAAGATGCACCACCATTTCTCTGCTCTTCAGAAATTAGAAGAGCAAACAACTCCTCAAAATTAGGAAATTTTTCACGGACGGCAATGGATGTCTGGAACTATGCATAATCCTTTCCTAGGCCATTCAAGGTCACAGAAACTAGATCATCATCTTCCACTAGTAACCCAAAGGAAGCAAGTGCATCTGCAATTTTCTTCACCTTCATGTGGTAGTCATTGATGCTCATATTTTCTCTCTGCACATTGCGCAACTCCTGCTTGAGTTGCATTTTCCTGGCTTGCGTATTTGTGCTGTACATTTTTGCCAAAGTATCCCATACCTCCTTTGGCGTACTTGCATCCTGAATATGCACAATCATACACTACAAGGCATAGGCCATTTTTCGACGGAAATACCGACGCTTTTTACATTAAAATTTTTTTTTTCACGGGCGCAAAGGTCGCTATAAAAGTCGTTAAAATCGTCGGAAAAGGAGCGTCGCTATAAATCGTCGCTATATAGCGATGCTGTTAATCGTCGCTATATAGCGACGATGACAAACGTCGCTATATAGCGACACTGTAAATCGTCGCTATATAGCGACACTGGTAAACATCGCTATATAGCGACGATTAATAGAAGTAAAAAAAAAGGGTTAGTGGGGCTAAACAGGGCTTCCTTTTGGCCATGTTTAGCCCCACTAATCCTTTTTGTTTTTTTGTAATTACAAAAGAAAGTTTTTAATAACAAAATTTCCCTTGCTTGCAAGGTGATACAAAATTATTCTTGTGAACGATGAGGAAGAAATGCATATACATATACAACTGTGTTTGTAACAAAATAACCCTGTGAAAGGGCAATACGAAATTGCTCAAACGAGCGGATATACAAAATGCTACTACCACTACTCATCCGAATCCGAATCCGAATCGTCTTGTTGGCCTGTTCCTTGGTCCTCGACACCTGCATCTTCTCCCTCGTCCCCGACACCTGCGTCTTCTCCCTCGTCCTCGGCACCTGCGTCCGATCCTTGCCCCTGTTGATCGCTCGTCTCTGATGATGGGACGCTTGAGCTTTGACCCTAAGAGTGAACCATATAAATCGAAAATTAGATTGGAACTTAAATTAAAAAGTGAGATTACAAGTAGGAGTAAACTTATACCGTGCGAGCAGCCACCTCAGCCCAATCGACTGTCGCTCCCATTGCCTCTTGCTCAATGAATCACGGCTTTGTTCCTATCCGAAATGCGCGCCGCGTCTCTGCATCCGTAGGAAGACGACCCATCGCAGCTTGCTGTGGATCCAATTTATGAGAGTTAGAGTTAGCTAAAGTGCATGTAATATGTAAGTAAAACAAATAGAACAATACATTAAATGGGAAGAAGTAGACTTACCACGGTTGCCTCGAATGCATACCGTCCACCTGCACCAAAGTGCGAAGTACCTACGACGTCCATCCGTCTCTTCGTAGCCCTCCTCTGACCCTCGAACATTTCGGGATGGTCCCTATGTTGCTTCTTGAAGTACTTCCAATCAGCTTTGTCTGCCCAGCTGGGTTTAGCCAACCCCTTTGTAATGGAAGTACGCAAGGTTGATCTGCGATGCTTTAGGACCAAACCCATGCGCTCGAGCATATAATTGTTATTAAACTCCACATTTGGTGGATTAGGATATCTTTGTTTTAACTCATCGATCACCGCCTGCTTCTTTTGGGCATCTTGATACCGCCAATCGATATTTATGCCGCTCTTGAAGTGATGACTCATCAACCTCCTCATGGCAGCCATCACTGCTTTGCCCTTTTTGTCTTCTATTATCTCTCCGGCAAATGTGATTTGATAGAAGAGATCCCCTGATGAGTAAGGTGGACTGACGGTAGCAGAGTCTGAAGGAGTGGAAGCTGCGCGACCGCTTCCGGATCGAGGAGTAGCTGTGGGAGTAGGAGAGGGAAAGGGACCTGACTGATACTGTGTCTCCGGACCAAGTGGAGACCTAAAGGAGCGTGAGTGTGCTGACTCGTCTACATCTCCTGAGTCAGCACAACATGAGCCGCCCATCCTACTCTTCCTTTCCTTGCAGGAGGCATGCGCAGGTGATGATCCCGTGGTCGAAGGGGCGCGAGGGGATGGCTGGGCAGTACATCCACCCGTCGGTGTAGGGGAAGGAATTGCGAAGGTCCTCTGAGAGAGCAGAGAGAAGAATCTTGCTGCCTCCTCATCGCTCATCTATGCTACAAACTCATCGAGAGTCCCGACAAAGCCATGCGCGGCTAGCAAAGGAGTCCCCTGAGGGGTAGTCGTAGTGCTACGTGGAAGAGGGGTCGAACCAGGGGTAGTCACAGTGCTAGGACCGAGAGGAGTCGGACCAGGGGTAGTCCTCGGGGTAGTCGCCTGAGAGGAATCAAAGTCCTCTGGAGCATATAGATCATGAGCTCTCCTCCTGCGAGGTTGTCCGTACTCGTCGGATGAGCGACGTGATCCCATGTCTAACATAGACACAAACACGAAAACAGAAAACAAAAAACAAACATGAGCATTCTCATAGGCATAGGCATAGGCAAGAAGAAAGAAGAGGGAAAGGAAAGAAGAGGGAAAGGAAAGAGGGAAAGAAGAGGGAAAGATAAGAGGGAAAGAAGATGTAAAGGAAAGAAAAGAATGAGAATGAGGAAATAGAGAATGAGAGAAGGGGGAAATAGAGAAGGGGAAAGAGATGACGAAAAATAGAGAAGGAGAGAAGGGGGAAATGAGAGAAGGGGGAAATAGACTGGGAAATAGAGAATGAGCTTATGCTTCTCTCATTCTCTATTTCCGCATAAGCTCACGCATAAGCATGAGCTTATGCGGAAACTTAAGCATAAGCTCATGCACATGCATGAGCATAAGCATGAGCTTATGCTTAAGCATAGGCATCGGAAATAGAGAAGGAGCTTCTCTCATTCTCTATTTCCGCATAAGCTTATGCGGAAACTTAAGCATAAGCTCATGCTCATGCATGAGCATAAGCATGAGCTTATGCTTATGCTTATGCTTAAGCATAAGCTCATGCTTATGCTCATGCAGAAAAAGAGAAGGAGCTTATGCTCATGCAGAAAAAGAGAAAGAGCTTATGCGGAAAAAGAGAATGAGAGAAGCATATGCTTCTCTCATTCTCTATTTCCGCATAAGCTTATGCGGAAACTTAAGCTTAAGCTCATGCTCATGCATGAGCATAAGCATGAGCTTATGCTTATGCTTAAAAAGAGAAAGAGCTTATGCTTATGCGGAAATAGAGAAGGAGCTTATGCTCATGCGGAAAAAGAGAAAGAGCTTATGCGGAAAAAGAGAATGAGAGAAGCATAAGCTTCTCTCATTCTCTATTTCCGCATAAGCTTATGCGGAAACTTGCGCATAAGCTCATGCTCATGCATGAGCATAAGCATGAGGTTATGCTCATGCGGAAAAAGAGAAGGAGCTTATGCTCATGCGGAAATAGAGAAGGAGCTTATGCAGAAAAAGAGAAGGAGCTTATGCGGAAAAAGAGAATAAGAGAAGCATAAGCTTCTCTCATTATCTATTTCCGCATAAGCTTATGCGGAAACGTATGCATAAGCTCATGCTCATGCATGAGCATAAGCTCATGCTTATGCTCATGCGGAAATAGAGAAGGAGCTTATTCTCATGCGGAAAAAGAGAAAGAGCTTATGCGGAAACTTGCGCATAAGCTCAAGCTCATGCATGAGCATAAGCATGAGCTTATGCTTATGCTTAAAAAGAGCATGAGCTTATGCTTATGCGGAAATAGAGAAGGAGCTTATGCGGAAAAAGAGAAGGAGCTTATGCGGAAACTTACGCATAAGCTCATGCTCATGCATGAGCATAAGCTCATGCTTATGCTCATGCGGAAATAGAGAAGGAGCTTATGCGGAAAAAGAGAAGGAGCTTATGCAGAAAAAGAGAATGAGAGAAGCATAAGCTTCTCTCATTCTCTATTTCCGCATAAGCTTATGCGGAAACTTACGCATAAGCTCATGCTCATGCATGAGCATAAGCATGAGTTTATGCTCATGCTTATGCTTAAGCATAAGCATAAGCTTCTCTCATTCTCTTTTTCCGCATGAGCATAAGCTTGAGCTTATGCTTATGCTTATGCTCATGCGGAAAAAGAGAAGGAGCTTATGCTCATGCGGAATAAGAGAAAGAGCTTATGCGGAAACTTACGCATAAGCTCATGCTCATGCATGAGCATAAGCATGAGCTTATGCTCATGGGGAAATAGAGAAGGAGCTTATGCTCATGCAGAATAAGAGAAAGAGCTTATGCGGAAACTTAAGCATAAGCTCATGCTCATGCATGAGCATAAGCATGCGGAAATAGAGAAGGAGCTTATGCTCATGCAGAAAAAGAGAAAGAGCTTATGCGGAAAAAGAGAATGAGAGAAGCATAAGCTTCTCTCATTCTCTATTTCCGCATAAGCTTATGCGGAAACTTCAGCATAAGCTCATGCTCATGCATGAGCATAAGCATGAGCTTATGCTTATGCTTATGCTTAAGCATAAGCATAAGCATAAGCTCATGCTTATGCTCATGCGGAAAAAGAGAAGGAGCTTATGCTCATGCGAAAATAGAGAAGGAGCTTATGCGGAAAAAGAGAAGGAGCTTATGCAGAAAAAGAGAATGAGAGAAGCATAAGCTTCTCTCATTATCTATTTCCGCATAAGCTTATGCGGAAACTTACGCATAAGCTCATGCTCATGCGGAAATAGAGAAGGAGCTTATGCTCATGCGGAAAAAGAGAAAGAGCTTATGCGGAAACTTGCGCATAAGCTCATGCTCATGCATGAGCATAAGCATGAGCTTATGCTTATGCTTAAAAAGAGCATGAGCTTATGCTTATGCGGAAATAGAGAAGGAGCTTATGCGGAAAAAGAGAAGGAGCTTATGCGGAAACTTACACATAAGCTCATGCTCATGCATGAGCATAAGCATGAGCTTATGCTCATGCGGAAATAGAGAAGGAGCTTATGCGGAAAAAGAAAAGGAGCTTATGCGGAAACTTACGCATAAGCTCATGCTCATGCATGAGCATAAGCATGAGTTTATGCTCATGCTTATGCTTAAGCATAAGCATAAGCTTCTCTCATTCTTTTTTTCTGCATGAGCATAAGCATGAGCTTATGCTTATGCTTAAGCATAAGCATAAGCATAAGCTCATGCTTATGCTCATGCGGAAAAAGAGAAGGAGCTTATGCTCATGCTAAAAAAGAGAAGGAGCTTATGCTCATGCGGAATAAGAGAAAGAGCTTATGCGGAAAAAGAGAATGAGAGAAGCATAAGCTTCTCTCATTCTCTATTTCCGCATAAGCTTTTGCGGAAACTTACGCATAAGCTCATGCTCATGCATGAGCATAAGCATGAGGTTATGCTTATGCTTATGCTTAAGCATAAGCATAAGCATAAGCTCATGCTTATGCTCATGCGGAAATAGAGAAGGATCTTATGCTCATGCGGAAAAAGAGAAAGAGCTTATGCGGAAAAAGAGAATGAGAGAAGCATAAGCTTCTCTCATTCTCTATTTCCGCATAAGCTTATGCGGAAACTTAAGCATAAGCTCATGCTCATGCATGAGCATAAGCATGAGTTTATGCTCATGCTTATGCTTAAGCATAAGCATAAGCATAAGCTCATGCTTATGCTCATGCGGAAATAGAGAAGGAGCTTATGCTCATGCGGAAAAAGAGCTTATGCGAATGAGAGAAGGGGGAAATAGAGAAGGGGGAATGAGAGAAGCATAAGCATAAGAGAATAAGAGGGAAAGGAAATAGAGAATAAGAGGGAAAGGAAAGAGAGAAGGGGAAAGAGAGAGGGGGAAAGAGAGAAGGGGGAAAGAGAGAATAAGAGTAGAGGGAAAAAAGAGAAGGGGGAAAAATGAGAAAAAGAGAGGGGGGAAGATGGAAAGAGAGAGAGGGGAAGAGAGGGTTCCTACGCCCATCACTGCAGCTAGCGCTTAAGGCGCTAGCTGCAGGCCAATGCAAATAACAAAAATATTAAATGGAAAGAAGAGGAAGCACTTACCTGTAAAAGTATGTCCCGCTCAGTGTAGTGGACTGGCCCCACAAAAGAGAGAGTATGTCCCGCTCGGTGTAGTGGACTGACCCTACAAAAGAGAGAAAACAACCCATTTTTTCAAATAAGATGTTAGTGGAAAGAGGAGATCACAAAAGCAACTTCTTGAAAGGAGACAAGGAAAGGAGGAGATTGAGGAGACAAGGAGAAAGAGAAGGAAGAGAAATACAGGAAGAAGAGGTGAGTTTTCTTTCTTTCTTTCTTGAAATTTCGTTTTTTGTTTCAATCCTTTCAAATCAAGCATGAAAACTAGTTTACAACTTTAGCAATACAAGTAGAAACACTCACAAAACCAAAGCTAACAAACAAACAACCTACATTGTTGAAACAAACTCGCCTCTTGAAGAACTTTCTTTCTGGAAACCAAAGAGGAAAAAAGGAGAGAGAGGGAGTACAAGAGGTAGGAGAAGGGTGAGGAGTGGGAAATAGAGTGGGAGGTTGCTTGGAATAGATGGGAGGTCATCGAAAATAGGTGGGAGGAGATTTTGGGTTGCTTACTTGAGAGATTAGGAATGGCTTGAGCAAAACACCACGCGTTTCGGCGTTTCGGGTTTTAACCCACAGCGCCGCTATATAGCGACGCTGTTTCATCGCTATATAGCAATGTTTTTAATTTAAAGCGTCGCTATATAGCGACGTTCTAAATTAAAAACGTCGCTATATAGTGACGGAACAGAGCGTCGCTATATAGCGACGCTTACTGTTTATTTTTTTGTATGGCCTCTTGTGAAGCTCAAACATGCTATGCTTATAATTGTCAATATCTCCTCTTACTATATAGCCTTACTATATAGGATTTTTTGTTTCAATCCTTACTATATAGCGACGTCATTCTTTTTATATGGCCTCAAGAGAAGCTCAAATTAAACATGCTATGCTCATAATTGTCAATATCCCCTCTTCATGCTTATGTTGTGGTTTTATAAGTGTAGATGGAAGGGACGAGTGGAAGCTCATCCGATGATGCGCCAATGCTCGAGAGCACGAAGTGGCTTACGGAGAGGTTATATTGTCATTGCACTCATTGCAAGCGAGAAGTACGACATCAACATCGTATTATCATGCGCCACTTGCAGATGTATGGGGAGGAGCCGGAACCAGTACCCCCCGTTGGTGTTGCACATGTTGATGGATCATCGGTAAGTCAAAGCTATTTAAGTTCGCAATCTTATTGTATACCCGGAAATAGAAGATCTTCTATTTACACGAATGAGCTTATGACAGGATGAGGAGGGTGACGAGGGTACACATATACCTTCTCACTTTCAACAAGACTATAGTCTCCCGGATGACGACGAGGGTATGGTCGACATGATGGATTCCATTTTTAGGGGCACTACATCCCACGTACACGTGATGTCAGAGTCTGAGGTGAAAATGTGAGAGTTGCAATCAACACAATTGTACGAGGGTGCTAGGATGTCTAAACTACGTGCTTGTCTCTCAATCTTGAATCTACAAGTACAATATGGGTGGTCGGATACAAGTGTCTCGGCCTTAATGAGGTTAGCCCTTGCATTAATTTGACTCATTATTTGGATATTGTTTGTTTTGAGAATCATCATTTGGATAGTGTCTTTGTCATAGGTTGCTCCAAAAGATGTTGCCTGCACCAAATACCATGCCCGCATCAAGAGATGAAGCGAAAAAGATGCTAACAATGGTGGGTATGGATTATGATACCATCCATGCTTGCCGTAATGATTGTATTCTCTTTCGTCGTGAGCATGGAGATTTGGCTAGTTGTCCAAAGTGTGGGGAACAACGATATAGAGATGACTTACAGGGTGAGAGGATACCGGTAAAGGTCTTAAGACACTTTCCCATCATTGCAAGAATACAACACATGTTTCGATGCAAATCCATAGCGGAGTTGATGACATGGCATGCATCTCATCAGTCCACTGATCACACATTGAGGATTCCCGCAGATTGTGCAGCTTGGAAGCACATAGATAATCAGTGGCCGGACATTGCGAGAGAGCCACGCAACTTACATCTTGGGCTAGCCATGGACGGCGTGAATCCTTTCGGGTTATGCTCGACATCTTGGTCGACATGGCCCATAGTCGTGGTGAATTACAATATCCCACCATGGCTAACAATAAAAAAGGGACACCTCATGCTTGCACTACTTGTGCCAGGAAAGTACAAGGCAAAAAACATGGACGTGTACATGGCACCTTTGATAGAGGAGTTACAGATATTATGGAGAGGAGTTCAAGTCTTTGATATTTCCAGAGCTCCTAGGCATACCAATGATATTTTGGTCAGGGGTATCTTGATGTGGACCATGCATCACTACCCAGGATATGGAGAGTGCGCAGGTACGTGGTTATATCTTTACATGTACAATGAGGGATTATGCTTTTTTTACTCTCTTTTGCACGCATGTCTTGTACTAACATATTCATGCACGCGTGCAGGACTTGTTACAAGTGGGTACCATGCTTGTCCTGCTTGTGGACCCGCTCTGAAATCGCTTGCACGCTACTCCAAACATATGAGGAAAAATGTTTATGAAGGTCATGCTCGATACCTTCCGCTCGACCATCTCGCACGTGGAGGTCAGCTTGATCCACCACCATCATATTTGAAAGCAAGTGACTGGATTCAAGCTTGGAGGGAGAATGGAGAGGAACCTCCTCCTGGTATGCAGAGGCTATCGATCTTTCACGAGCTTCCTTATTGGGGTCAGTTACAAATCAATCATCTCTTGGATCCCATGCATCTCTTTAAGAATGTGGGGGCTACCATTTGGGCACACTTGGTTGGTTCCAAGGACTCGAGAGGAGTGCGAGAAGACTTGCGTGCTATGAATAGGATGTCTCGTTTGTGGCCCCAAGTGCATGCTTCAGGAAAAGTTGTCCTCCCGAAAGCAACGTGGATCCTCTCTACGAGGGAGGAGGCAGCGATCAAGGTAGACATTGCCTCTTTTCAAACACCGACAGGGTACATGCGTTGCTTGAAAGGAGCATTTTCAAAGGACAATAAGCTTAGTGGCCTCAAGTCCCATGATTGGCACAAGGTCTTACAGGTATTCTAAGTAGAATTAGTGTACCGATAATAGTGATGCATTAGCGTAATTATTATTATGTTATATTGTTGGCATGATTTCATTGTTGCTTTGATAGTTCATCCTTCCAATTACAATAAAAGGGTGCTTACAAGAAGATGTTAGAAATGCTATATTCAAGATCTGTGGTATTGTGAGGTATGCTTACTATCAATTCGCATTATGTATTTTCTTCATGGACATGTGAAATAGGTGGATATCTCAAAAAGAGATCTCTATATCGAGCATCGAGAAGGCTAGGGTGGAATCCATCGAAGCCGTATGCTTGCTTGAGAAGCACTTTCCCTCAAGCATTATGACAACTCAAGTCCACTTGCTTGTGCACATAGTTGATGAGGTGGCTATAGCAGGTACCATTCATAATCGATGGATGTTTTTTCTCGAGCGGTTTATGAAAACTTTAAAGGGGTTTGTAACACAAAGAGCAAGATCAAAAGCAAGCATGGCAGAGGGATGGCTTGTGCAAGAGTCATTAGTATATATCACAGAGTTTCTTGCATCCACGGATCCTGATATGCCGCAAGCTTGGCACAACAAGGATGATGATCGCATCATTGGCGAGGTCCCCCAAGGAAAAGGGATTGAAAGAAAGATGAGCGAAGAGCAAATGGAGAAATTCAATAAGTTTTGTATCCTCAATAGCCCTGAGATGCAGAAGTGGATTGAGAGATATGAAGTGGCCAAAGCAGAAAGAATAAATGCAAGGACGAGATTCAGAGTAATGTACAGGCGATCACAACCATATCCACGAGATCTGGCTCTTCTCCCTACTCACATGTCACTTGATTGGCTACAACTAGCTATACGTAAAGCCGAACGTGATGGAGAGACAATAAACGAGCACGAGCGGGAGTTATCATCTGGATGTATGGTGCATGTAAGTTTCTTATCTCTTGACGTAATTAAGTAATTATTTGTGGCAATATATGCTATAAAATAGGTGCATCTTCATTGTTTTAATGATGCTCTTTTACAATATAAAAAGTACAGTGCATTATGGTCATATGGACGACATTTTCACGTGGAACGCATCGATTCAAAGAGAGTCACGTATGATTGTGGAGTCATGGCTAACTTCACACAAGATAGCCGAGCAAGTGCTTTGGATACCAATCTTCTCTCCTCACAGTTGGATTATTGTGGAACCATACGCGACATCTATGAAATTGATTTCAGACGATTTACTATTTTCATTCTTGATGTAAAATGGTTTAGAACTACTTACAACGGTCCCCATGCGACAGTGAGAAAAGATAGTAGTAGTCTCTTTGCAATAGACTCCACCAAACATTGGACTGATGAAAGTGATACTTTTGTTCTTCCCGAGCACTGTGAGCAGGTGCATACTAATGATTTAATTAGTCGAAGCTTTCGTTTTTTAAGTCCATTGATATATATATAATTGACGACATTTGGCACGTGATTTTTCATCTTCAATATAGGTGGTTTTTCATCCGGATCGTTCTGATCCAAGATGGTGGTACGTGATCCAAGTTGCACCACGAAGTAAGCAGATTTTTGAAAATCGAGATGTGGATATGGAGATGCCACTACCAATGCCGGATCCAATTGATGAATCTAGCGAAGAAGATGTAGATCACCATATGAGGCAAGAGGAAGATGCGCATAATGACATCACATGGGAGGAGGATGGAGATCACGATATTGATGAGGAAGACAACAATCATCAAGATCAATCACCACACTTAAGCTTAATTGAAGAAGATGATCAAATACTTTTAGGTGAACGTACGATACTAGAGCACGATGATGATATAGGAGATCAACTCGATGTAGAGTTGGAGATAGACTTGCTTGGCGCCTTAGACTTGGCTCAAGATGAAACAGTTGATGTAAATGCTCTTATTTGATTTTTCTCATCTCAAACTTGGACATGAATATATGAGCTTCAAAGGCTTGATGTACATGCTCTCATTTTTTAATTCTCTATGAGCTCAAACATGTATGAAAATTTAAAAAATTTTGTCATTGGAAAAAAATAATTTTTAAGGCCTAAAAAAAAAAAAAAACCTCTCTGTAAAACGTCGCTATAATATTTTGTCTCAGTGTCGCTATATAGCGACTTTTAAAAGTCGCTATATAGCGACTTTTACTAACGTCGCTATATAGCGACTTTTAGCAAAAGTTGCTATATAGTGACGATTTACGAAACTCGATTTTTATACCGACGATTAACGCTAAGCGGGCGCTAATCATCGGTACGTAAACGTCGCAATAGGATGCGTGTGTAGTAGTGATAGAATCTGAAATACTGATAGATAGCCAATACATAACTTTTCTAGCTTTCTCATGCTATTCTTTAAATGCCTGCAAACCTTGGCCATCATGGCCCTCTCCTCATCTAATTTGGGACTATTTCTATGACTCAGTTTCACATATGGAGGCAATGGAGTACTCACTGCCTTCCCCCCCTCCATATTGAAACGCTGCAATACTTTTGTAACATACTCTTTTTGTGAAAGCCAAAGGAGTTTCCTACTCTGATCATGCGTGATGCGCATACCAAGAATATGACCTGCAAGTCCCAAATCCTTCATATCAAAGGCCTTATACAACTTGGCCTTTGATGCATCTAGCTCATAAGTATTCTTGCTAGCCAATAGCATATCATCCACATATAGTGCCAGGATTATCAGGCTATTATCCTTAGCCCTTTTAGTGTAGAGGCAGTGATGAATTTCACTCCTTCTAAAACCCTGGGACTGAATGAAAGCATCAAACTTTTGATACCATTCTCTAGGCGCTTGCTTAAGACCATAGAGACTCTTCTTTAGCTTGCAAACTAAATGCTCTTTGCCCTTTTCTTCAAAGCCTTCCGGCTGCACCATGTAAATTTCCTCATGCAAATCCCCATGCAAGAAAGCTGTCTTGACATCCATCTGCATAAGCTCCATATCCTCTACTGCCACTAGTCCAAGCATGCATCTAAGTGTGGTCATCTTCACAACCGGAGAGAATATCTCATCAAAGTCCACACCCTTCTCTTGCTTGAAACCTTTAGCAACCAAACGGGCCTTGTACCTAGGCACATCATCACCTGTGACCATTTTGTAGACCCATTTACATGGCAATGCTTTCTTTCCATGTGGCAAAGAAATCAAGTCCCAAGTTTTATTCTTCATAAGTGAACTAATCTCTGATTGCATAGCATACTCCCACTTGCATTGATCCTCGCGCATCATAGCCTATCTGTAGCAAGAAGGCTCCCCGCAATCAGTAAGCATCACATAGTCTATCCCTGGAACAAACCTATCAGGCGGTCTAGACACTCTAGATGATCTTCTCAATGGCATTTCAGCTTGCTGTCCCACCTGCATATCAGCCACATTTGGCTCATCATTTCCACCAATAGATGATCCATCATCTACCCTTGATTGTATACCTGTGGGAGTACTTGGTGGTACCATTTCTTGCACATTTGGTGCATGGACAGCTTGCTGTCTATCAACATATGTAGGTGGATTCACATCTTGGAAAGTGATTCTCCTCATTTCCACATCCCTCATGGGTGCCTTATGCATCTTCTTCTCATTGAAGACTACATCATGGCTGTGTATGATCTTCTTTGCTTCTGGATCCCAGAGACAATAGCCCATCTCTCCACTTTCACCATAACCTAGAAAGATGCATTTCCTAGACTTAGGATCTAGCTTCTTTCGAAGCTCTTTTGGCACATGTGCATATGCCTCACACCCAAATATATGCAAATGAGAGTAAGAGGGCTTCTTGCCACTCCATGCCTCTTTAGGAATACCACCATCCAAACTCTTACTAGGTGATCTATTGATCACATGTACTGCAGTCTTCATTGCCTCAGCCCAAAAACCACCAGAAAGACTTGCATTGGAAAGCATGCATTGCAACCTTTCTTGAATGGTACGGTTCATCTTTTCTGCAACTGGATTTTTGCTCTGGAGTATGAGGGGATGTGATCTCCCTCTTAATCCCACATGTATCACAGAAATGCTGAAATTTAAAATCAGAGAAACTCAAATGCAGTACATAACCCAAACAGCATAAGAGTTTCATTCCATTCTGGCTCATGTGCCCCAACCTGCAATGCCACAAAGAAGTGCTTGGCTACTCGGTTATTGCAACAACATGATCAAATACCCCTGATACATGTAAGGGATACAAAGTCCCACACTTGGCACCCCTGGTCAAAAGCATAGAGCCCTTCTAAATTTTCCAACTCTGAAAGCCAAAAGTGGTGTGAAAACCAGCATCATCTAGCTGACCCACTGAAATAAGACTCTTGGTTAGCTTAGGCACATTCTCACATGTTTCAAAACAAATGCAGACCCATTTGCAAAAGAAAACTTTATGTCACCTGCTCCCACTATGTCACATGCATAGTCATTTCCAAGATGCACACAACCTATCTTTTCACTGTCATAAGTGGAGAACCATTCCCTATGGGGAGCAACATGGAATGAAGCACCAGAATCCAAAATCCAATCCTGGGAATATGCATCATCTGAAGTGGTAAGCAACTCTGCAGATAAACTAGACATGAAGAGAACGTCATTGTCACTATCATGTGTGACTGCATTGATCTCCTCGATCTTCACTTTTCCTTTGTCCTCCCTTGGACTCTCTTCTTTTTGATTTGCACCCCAATTTGCATTCTTTTTCTTATCCTTTTTCTCTCTTTTCAGCTTGTAGCAATTCTTTTTCATATGGCCCTTCTTGCCACAGTGGTAACACTCAATGTTCTATGCCCTAGATTTGCTATGAGACTTCCCTCTTTCTTGGGACTTTCCCCTGAACTGTGATCTGCCCCTTTGCACATTTAAGGTTGCATCCTGCTTGTTGCCATCCATAGACTTCTGTCTAATCTCCTCGACCAACAAGCTACCCACAACATCATCAAATTTCAGTACTCCACCAGGTGCACAATTACTGATAGCTGTACAGAAGGTATCCCATGAGGATGGCAATGAACATAAGAGAAATATTGCCTTAGTCTACACATCAAAATTCATCTTCTGAGCCTGAAGCTGGCTGAAAATAATATTTAATTCATTCAAGTGAGAAGCAATGGAGACCCCTTCCTTCATCTATAGCTCAAACAACCTCTTCATGAGGTAAACTTTATTAGAGGCAGTTTCCTTCTCATAAGTGGCACATAGTTTCTTCCACAAATCTTCCGTAGTTTGCTCATTTACTACTGTGAAATAAATTGACTCTGCAAGATGAAGTCTAATAGTAGACTTTGTAATGCATCCAACTCATTCCAATCATCCTCAGACATATTTGCAGGCTTAGCTTCAATTTTGGATAAGCACATCCCTTATTTGTTCTTTCCACAAAGAAAAGTTTGTCCCATCGAACTTTTTAATGCTAAAAAACTCCTTTTCAGACATGTAAGAGGATGCCATGATGCAAATGAAGCAAAAAATCCCAAATGCTAGTGCCTACAAGAGAGAATCACACCAAATACCAGGTGCACCTAAATGTGTATGCCACAATAGAGTGAAATATCACCAAAACTCAAAGCTCAAAGCATCAAAAGATGCATCTAACTCATGTGCATATACTATGCATCCATATGAGCAAATCTGGCCCAAAAGAAAATGCCAATAAGTGCCAAATGACTCAAGCATAAACATCGTCCACTGGCATATGCATCAATTATATATCATCCAAGAGAGCATAGCACTATCAGTGCATCACCTGCAATGTGTCAAAGCTGTCCCTCAGCATAAAATAGCATCCATGTGCAAAGCGTCCATAAAAAATAACATCCCACAAGGCAATTTAGGCCTATCAGCGCATCCAATAAGGACCGCAGTGCATCCAAATGGCCTATAAATCATCCACTACAACCCAATGCATACCACTAATGAGTGCACACTACTCAAACTACAACCAGAGTGATCTACATAAGGTATGCTCAAGAAATCATAGTCCTACGATAATGACTGCTACTGAAAATAGAACCTGAGATGCCTCAAAACATGGGCGCCATTACATAATCGGACTCAACAAGAAAATCTGCAAATATCTCTCTTCTACCAGAACTCCAAAATCCCAACCGATGAGTGAGAAATGGGAGTCAACCCTTATCCACTGCCATGTGGCATAAATCTAAGGTTTCAAAACCTTAGAATGAAAAATGCATAACAGAGAGACGAAATCGAATACACAGAGATCTATAACTCTGAAAATCTTTCACCGAATTGTGCAAGAACTGACAGGTCGGGGTTTTTGGGCGTCCGAAATGCAATGGGATAGACGGTTTTGGAAACCGTGGTCTCAATCACTGGGTCCAACACACGGACTCAAAAACGTTTTTGGAAACAGAGCTATTTGTAAACTCCTGGCAGAGTGTGAATGATGAGCAACATAGAAGTTTTAGGACCTGCTGAGTCCATCGGAACTGACAAATCTGCAAATGGTTGCACTAAACTTGAGTTCCAACACCCAGGCAAAAAACGTAGAAACTGACACAGTGAGTCAGAAATCCAATTAAATGATCCCAGATTCATGAGTGAAGGTGTTTCCAAGCTCCTGAAGTGAAGTGGACACCAAAAGCAAGCAATAGTTGCCTCTATAAGTCAATACGGAGTCTCTGTCATCGAACGGAACAGGGAAAAGCTCAAAAAACGACTTTTTCTTTGAAAACACTTAACAGGCTCTCAAAACCACTTCGCAAAACCAAAGTAACTTTTCCAAAGGTTCCTCCAAGGTCTTTGCACACTCGGATGCAAGTAAAGTTGCCCACAAAGCTTCCCACAGAGCCTCTCCTTCCTCCCACAGAGCTACTGAGCTTCCAAGCATTCACGCACGCTCAGCTAGATCACCCGGGCTTTGATACCACTTGAGAGTGCTCTCAACGGAAGCAAGAATGGAAGAGGGAGAGAGAGACAGAGATAGAGACAGAGAGCCACACAAGTTTTGGTAGGTGCAGAACCACCCTAATCTTCTTTTTCATTCATTTATATATGTGTTTGAGTATTGTACATAACTCGGGTAAAGGCACAATGACCTTTAACCCCCACATTAGATTAGTATTGTTAATAGAGTAGATTAGGGTCCATAAGAGAGCTCAATCCATTCTTTCACATGGTATCAGAGCTTAGGTCTAGTTCTCCTAGATTAGTTTTAGATTGAGGTTGAGTGTTCTCTTTCAGTGTTCATTCTTTCATTTTGCCGTTGAAAGATTTCCGCTCTTTTCCATTTGTTCATTCCATTCATGATTAATTGAGTTTGTGAGAGAGAGTTTGAGTTCCTATGTGAGAGAAAGAGATAATGATCGCTCCTCATGATCTACTGCTACTTTATGTTCCTTTGAGATAGAGCATTTTTAGACAAAAGTCTATCCTATCTAAGTTCTACCTTCTAGCCTATGTGCAAGCATGCATCAACAGAAGCAATGTGGAATTTCTTTGGGTCTAGCCGAGGTCTAGCCATGGCAAGGCTGAACATGATGGATGCGGTGCTATTATTAAGCAAGCTTTGTTTAAACACCAATTGGCATGCCCTCAACAAAAACTCAATGATGCCCATGATGCTGTAACATGGCTTACAGCCAACCTCTCCATAGGCGTGCATTCAACATATAGTAAAAAAAGCCTTAAGAATACTGTAGTACGTAGAGTGTTCCATGAAGTGAAAGTGGATGAAGTGCAAAGGAGAAGCCGACACAATTGCAAGAAAATTAAAGGAGTTCGTGGTCTGCATAGCATATGGGGCTTTTTAAAAAACCAACTGATTAAAATGAGAAAAATTTCTTGTTTTTATAGTGCATGCATCATAGGGGATCATGACGATTGTGAGAACATTGCAACTGCGAAGACATGGGAGCGACTTCAAGTTTTTCCTCTACGTTTAGATGAAGTCACAAACAATGGAGAGACAAACAACTCACCATAGTTTGGGGAGAGTTTTGATGACCTCACTAACTGTCTGGAAGAGGGGGATAACTTTGCCGTTGTCGCGATTCTGGGGAGAATGAGGAAGATGACCCATACTTTCTGTTGCAATGCACAAAACCTAAGTACAAGGTTGAGGAAACATTTAGGGAAAATTGGGGAACAACCTATGAGAAATGGGATGTAGTATTTAGAGCTTTTGGTACAAAAAAACATCCATGAGAGGCCACAATTACGAACTGCTACATAAGAGTCCACAAACATGTGTGTACTCTCATCTAGTAAGAGCTATTAAGTTCCAAATGCAACCTATGCCACAATGAAAGAAGGGCAAGAGTGTCTTTAAATTGGATTTAGACACACATGAGCACATCTTGGGGTGTCTTGGAGCGGTGGACGAGGACGACTGAGATAGTACTAAGAAAATGTATGTAGTCTCATTGCAGGGAAACAATATGTCCACTTGTCCTACAAAATGGAATTTGTATTAAGACTACTTCTTTTTATTATATCCCAAACAACCACCATGCTAGTTTTATTAAATTGTTTTTGTAAATTATCCTAGACGGTAAAAACCATGATTGGTTTTAATATATCCCAACAAGCACCGCATTGGTTTCCCATAACAAATCTTGGGGGGTGCACCACTAAGAAATCCTAGGTATCACGTGTGTTCAAGGGGTATTAAAAAAGCCCTCAGAACTAAAATTTTGTCCCCGATAAAACCACCCCTCTTTACTCATGAACTAACGGATTTTTTTCTAAGTTTAAATTAAGAATCCCCTCTTGTTATTGTAAACCTGTTAAATTTTTTCCAAAAGTGGAATTAAAATATTCCTCCTTTTGAATGCATGTGGTACACTAAAATTTTGGGAGGTGAACCCCCCGAGTAACGAAACCACACATCCTACAAATTCATTCATCTTGTAATAATAGAAGCAAACCATTGTGTTGGTGGCTGTTCATATCCTAGTGCAAACCAACCACTGCGCTGGTGATGATAACTTATCTTGCACTACTACCATGTTATCCCTACACTACTGCCATGTTATCCTAAAATTTGTTGCACAGTGCTATACTAAAACAATGCCCTTTAGACTATTTATCGTTTCGTTAACCGTCAGATTTCATCCCATACTTGCTTTTAGTATATCCCAACAACCACCACGTTGGTTTCCTATAAAAATCCATTCATCTTGTAATAATAGAAGCAAATCACCACATTGGTCGATGTTCATATTCTAGTACAACCAACCACTACGCTGGTGATAACTTATCCTACACTACTACTGTGCTATCCCTACACTACTACTATGCTATCCTAAAATTTGTTGCACAGTGCGAGTGCCCTTTAGACTGGGTATAGTTAACCGTCAAATTACAACCATCAGGCTACTTAAAACATTTAAGTACTAACATGGAAGCATGTCGATACAAAATCAGGTATTACGAGCACCATGAGAATATCCACAAGTTCAAGAAATGTCAGTGAGATTTTTATTAATTTAAAACACGACGACATTTTGCTTTTTCAAGGAAATTCTTTACTCTTAACAATCTTATCAACCTCTCCATAGCAAGCATCTCCTAGCTCTTAAGACCACTTGGATTACACTGTACTTGCTTGAATCTGTCGAATTATATGCCCATAGTAACTCCTCCTTTCACTGGGGATAACTTTTTAGACTCTCTCCTATCTAGGTTTAGGTGTTGGTGCCACTTTCAATGAGGTTGCCTTTTGAACCCAATCAATCACTTGTCATCTCACCACTTCTTGAATAGGCCACTGGAGCAATGCTAGCATCTTTTTGGATCTACCCCGCACCACTATGCTGAAACGAGTTACCACATTAACTTCCAGTGGGAAGGTTGGGTCATCTTCCACAATCTGCACCATTGATGTACTGGACATTTTTCCCGTCGTCTTTTGTCGTTCCATTTTTTGTCAATCCCACTCTTGAGCCTCTCAAAATTCGTTCTACTAGGGCCTTCCTCTAAGCAAATCTCTAAGATTATCTTTCCTATGAATATTTTAAAAAGGAAAAAAACTTAAACAAGGATTGAGAAATTCAAAAGATATCTTCTTAGAGGATTATCCCCAAAAATTTTAATATCTAAGTTAGAGGCTCATCGCTACACAAAGATCAACTTAGAAACAACTAGGTGATTATTTACAAAGTTTTAAACAAAAATCTAAGAAGTGTTAGTTGGCAGATGGCCCAGCACTTTAACTGGGAAATATGGAAATGCATAAGAAAGAAAAGGTCAGAACATACTTAGGAAGAATGAAAAGATCAAGGGAAGACAAGAAAAATCAGAAATCATGCGATTCTGATAATGAGTCAAATTTTGACAACACTAATGAAGACTAATGCTGATGATTTGATAATGAAGGACCAAGTTTGTCATTTGTCACTTCTTCTACTTCATTGCTATATTTCATGCATGCATGTGTATGCATTCCTTTGTTGTATTTGCTACATTTAATGAAAAGGTGTGTTTACACATTGTTGTGAAAAGTTGTGTTCAAACATTGTTATGAAAAATGATATGCTTTGCCACATGTCCAACTCCTTCTTTGGCTATGATTTCAATGCTCCACCATGTCTATAACAAATGTTCTAATGCACAAAAAAATTGCACTACGAATGTGCAATGAGGAAAATATTTATGTATTAGTGTAGAGTTTGAAGAAGTGAGTGGGATAGAATAGGTGCATCATGACACAAAGAGTGAGAGCTCAAGTGAGACAAAAAATCCAAGTGTATTTGCATGAAGGAAGATACTCATTATATAGAGTGAGAGGAAGGTGTAGGCATCTCCCCTACATTAGTGGCAATCAGGCCCTACATCAATGGGACTGGCTAAATCGAAGGAACCTCCCATGTGGGGGCCTTTGTGCTTACATTATCACTTAGGTCACAGACTAGACACCTCGTAGCACTAGGTGTGCTTCTACTACACACACACACACACATGTGACTCCCCTAGATGCACACATGCACCTTAGAGCAAGCCCTTGATCACACTTATCCCAACATACCCCCCCTCAAGGTCAAGGATGCATCTAGTCACATAGTTTCGCATGCCACCTCATGGTGGTCACACATGCCCTCTCATGGTGGTTAAGGATAAATCTATGGCTAGGATCTCATGCTAGCAAAGGTGCCCAAGGGTCAAGTTTTACAAAAAATGGGATAGACCAAATGCACATATCACATGGCCTACATCATATGTTGACCAAAGGTGATTTACAAAAGACAAAACACATGGCATTCTTTTTGGAGTACTACTCGAGGGAGAGAACCTCAAAATTTGACCAAGCGATGATAAACAAAAATTTAAAAGACAAAGTGCTCAAAAGGAAAAGTCCTTTTCTTCTACCACAAAGTTTGATTCTTCATTTGTTGATGGAATTCGAGTGGAATTTTCTCTTCAAGCAAATTTGTCATACTCTTCTTTTTCTCATTGCAAAACTTCTCATAGTGATTGTTCTTGCCACAATAAGAGCAAGGGTTGATTTTATAACAATCCTTCTCAAGATGATTGTTTTTCCCACAATGCTTGCATGCCTTGTACCTGCTCTTTGAACTTTACCCATTCTTGAATTGTTCTTTCTTTCCTCCTCTTGTAAATCACTGATGATGCTGTCCAATGTGGGTTGGGGAAGATTCTTCAAAGTAGTCACAACATACTCAAAGTCTTGAGGCATACTCTTCAAGAGCACAGCCATAGCATCATCTTTAGTGATTGGAGAGTTGAGGCTAATTTTATGATAAGACTCCTCAAAGTATTAACATGAGCTACAACATTGTCTCCCTCCATTTTAAGTTCAAAGAACTTAATTTTCAAATTCAATTTGAAAGTATGAGAGCTAGCACCAAATAATATGTCTAACTTATGCCATGCTTCAAAAGGGGATTCTAAATCTAAAATGTGATGTACATAATCATCTCCCAAACCTAATGCAATTATTGCAAAAGCTTTCTCTATCCTTTTTGCATCTATAGGTGTAGAATAAGAGTCAGTTGCCTTCCCTTTACCTTTGGTTGTGGTTGATTCACCTTCTTGAGAGGATTGAGTTCCTAACTTGACTAAGTCCCACAAATTTTCTTTCATAAGCACAAACTTAATCTTCATTTTCCAAATGTGAAAGCCTTGGCCATTGAACTTGTCAATTTTATAGATAGCCATGAGAGGGTCTTACCTTTATCAAGCAATGTCTACTCTCTTACAAAATGACTAATCTTGTTGAACAAAGAACTCTCCCTCACCATACAAATGTAGATTGCTAGAGATAAGCTAGAAATGCCTAGTTGTTTAGCATATGCATACCTAGTTCTCCCAAAGTTTCTTGGCCGGGGTCTTCTTTACCTTGAACTTTGTCCTTCTTGTAGTCTTCTTCAAGTGCTTAGCATTGGAAGAACATTGAGAGCTTGGCATCTTGACAAGAGATTAGTCCCAACTTATCTTCAATCTGAAATTGCATTCACTGATCTGTACCTTAGCGTCACTTCATTCCTTAAACATCATCTTAGCATCTACTCTAGCATCAAGTTCTCAAAAACTATAAAAAATGCTTTGCAGAGTACTAGCTCAACTTGGAGGGTAGAATTCACATAGCTAGAGAAGAGTTTGAAAGGGCTTTCTATGCAAAAGTAAAGCTTTAGTACCAAAGTAAGTTCAGCATAGATCTTAGGCAAAATCATGCGCCATTCTGTCTGAAAGAACTACTCCTTTTTCGACTGTTGTTTGCTTAAATTCTCCTCGCTCCAGCACGTATTGGCCCTCAGATTTCACCAACAGTAAGCTCTAAGCATTGCCTAACTTTTCCTTGAAGGGCAAGTCGCCATTTGCTTTGTACCCCTACATCAGTGGGACTGGCTAAATCAAAGGAACCTCCCATGTGGGGGCCTTTGTGCATACATCATCACTTAGGTCATAGAGTAGACACCTCATAGCACTAGGTGTGCTTCTACTACACACACACACACATGTGACTCCCCTAGATGGAGCCTAGATGCACACTTGCACCTTAGTGCAAGCCCTTGATCTGACTTATCACAACAGAGTTTCATGATAGTTTTTCCATCTCAAACCCTTGTGAAATTTTTTTCAATCATCAATTCAATTTACTTATTTATAAGGGAAAGTTTGAAAGTCTCCTTTGCCTAGGCTCATTGATCTTAGCTTGGGAACTCTACAATGTAAACTTTATTTAAAAATTATTGAATGTGCGCTTCGATGTGGTGCTCTTATTTATTGTTGTTTATAGCATGAGAGGGTCAATCCCACACAATGTGTTATTCACTTGGGTATGCATGATGATCCAATTGGGTGTGCTCTTATTTATTGTTGTTTATAGCATGAGAGGGTCAATCCCACACAATGTGTTATTCACTTGGGTATGCATGACCATCCAATTGGATATGCATGAGAGGGTCAATACCACACAATGTGTTATTCACTTGGGTATGCATGACCATCCCATTGAAAGAGGAGAACGTCGTGTTTCAAATATGCATGTTGAAGAGATAGCTTCCACGAGGTCTTAATTAGGTGTAAACATGTTGTGCAATAATATTGAAGTTGCAGTAACAAAAGGATCTTATCATGAATGTGTTAATGGCCAAAGAAGGTGTTACTGCAGATCTTATGGATGATGCAATGTCCCAAGAAGTTCTTGAAATAGTTACTACCTTGACTCAAAAACAATGACTACAAAGGGCTACACAATGCAGGAAAGAGAGCCATGGATTTGATGGTGGTATGGACTCCTTACAGAATCTAAACAATGGCTATTGGTTGCATGACAATAGTCAACCACATGAGTTTAAATGTCTAGAATTGGTCCAGGGCCTAAAGTTGACCTTATGAATAGAATATGACCTAGAAGGATCTATGTGGGTGCATTTCAATCATGTTCATTATGTGAAAGGGTGGGTCACTATGGATGCTCATGTGTATTGTTAATAGTTGATTGTGAGTTTAAGGTCCAAGATACATGCACAAGTACAAGTTTGCTTGATGATGATCGAGACTATGGTTACAAATAATTATCCCAAATCAGAGTTTTGGGGATTCATGGTAGACACAATAGGATCAAATTGGTTGGCTATGGGGACGATGTTCAATGGCGTGCCCCAAAATAGAATGTTGGATAAGGAAAGAACATGTAGCTTTCATTGGTAGATGAGTACAGTAGAACACACTCATTGATACATTAAGACATGGTGTGAGTGGGAGTGACCCAAGATTCCTTTATTTTCTCCAATGCCCTATTCTAAAACTCCTAAAACCTAGTGGCCTACAGGACCTACCTTGCAACCCACAAATATTGGCTAGAAGCCTCAAGTGGCTGCAAGTGTATGGCCAAGGGGATGCCTAATTGTTATTTAATCACCTTTTTCACACAACAATGGAGTCCTATCCCCCTACTAGCATAAATATCTATGTACAATAATATTGTTGAAGCCATTTTAGAACATGATTCAAATTGGCATTAGATGGTTTGATGATTCACACATAGCATACCAATGGCTCTGTGTGAAGTACATGTCGATACCGCATGGGCCTTCTTTAACTCTACTCATCCACTTCCCCATCGTCTAATCTCAACATGGCACCTAACCCATACCCCAATTCTATTGTTAATGCTACCACTAACCGAGGCTTGGGGAGACTAGAGCTACAGCAACATGAGGCCTAACGGTGGAAGAGATTGATGAACAAGGGAGAGGAGGGCTCCTTTTATAGAGATTTTGTTACCCTCCTTCACCCATTTACAATTGCTTCCTGTAGATTCCTTTCCCCATCAATCACATAAGCATGTATGTCACCATCCATGTCCTTTTTGGCTACTCTTGCCATGTGTCCCATCAAAAGATGCTCAAGACTCTTAAAATATTGAGAAAGTCAAGAGTCTCCTCACATGGAGCCCATAGGGACTCTCTCTTTTCTACATGTCCATGTCCTCCTTATTCCACATAGGAATTCTAGAAGGATTCCTCTTGACTTCACACTCCTCCACATGCCTTCCACATGCTTGGCATGTGGCCTCTCTTATATTATTAGAACACATGGACATGAGCCCACCTCTTTATATGAATCACTCTTCCTATTTTCTAAAAACCTCATAATATCCCATACACAAATAACTCTCACCCCATACCAAGGTATTTTTAATTCATACCTATGGTATTTACAATGAGCCATTCCACTCATCCTCTCAATCCAAGCTCAATCCCATACAATATCATAGAAAATAGAAATAAGTGAGAGCCGCTAGGCTATCACTTGATACTCAAACTCTTATCAAACATAGAGAAAAACAATATCAATGCCAAGTTAAAAATATCAATTTTTGGCGTCACATCTTTCCCCCCCCAGTAGATCCTCTCTAGTACAAAGAGGGTCTGCTGGCCCTCAAGGTGGTCGAGCATAGAAGAATTTAAGGCGATACTCATTGGTGCATTCAGGTATCACCATGCCATCAACATCCTCAAGCTGATAGGTTCCATTCATGACATTTATATACATCCTTATGGAGGCATGGCCAAAAGTAACCAATCTCTGCTTCTATTGTGGAGTTAACCCTCGAGGAAAGATGCCTTCTTCCACATATTGCTGAACATCTTTTAGTTTTGGCCATCTAGTGTCTACCCAAGAAACCACCCCCCGGTCTTGTACTACAATGGCTTCAGTAGCTAACTCATCTGCCCTTTGATTTTCTTTTCTGTTTATATGAACAAACTTGCAAAAAATCAAACTGAGTACATAGTGCCATAGCCTTTTGATTAAGCCCCTTCAAATGAGGACTTCTTGTCTTGTAATGCCCTTGCATTTTCTTTATAATAAGCTGAGAATCTCCTCTTACTTCCAATTCTTTAACTTGACTTTGAAGACAACCCTCCAAACCAAGAATCAAAGCATTATACTCAGCTGCATTGTTAGTTGTGATACCTGGAAGCTCTTGTCCTCTTGCCCATACCTCTTGACCTTCAGGATTCATCAAGACCATCCTCCCGGCTCCTTGTTGGCATGAAGGACTAAAAGCCCCATCAAAATACAAAACAAAAGCTATTGGTGGTGTATCCCTTTCATCTTTAATGTTCTCCTTACATTTCTTTTCTTCTCCTAGATCCTCCCATCCTATGAGCAAATCTACCATAGTGGACCTAGTGGTATTTTCAGTGACAAAAGAGAAAGAGAACTCTTGAAGCTCTGACAACCATTTTGCAAATCTCCCCCCAGGATTAGGCTTGCGAACTAGATATGCTAATATAGACTGAGAGGTAAGGAAGAAAAATGGTCGAGGTAATAAATAGGAGCGAAACTTTTTGACGAAAAACACCAAAGAGAGAGCTTGTTGCTCCAGTTCTTCATACCTTGTCTCCACATCTGTAAGCTATCGGTTGGCATGATAGATGGGTTGCATTCTACTTGCCTCTCCTTTTTGTAGCAATACAGCACCAACTGAATGCAAAGATACACTTGGATTTACATAAAAGTCTTGAGACCAATCAGGGGGCTTCAATATTGGGCCCTTACTCATGGACTCATTAAGTTGCTCGAAAGACTCTTGTTGCTCCACACCCCATTGGAAAGAAATTACTTTTCTTTTCAAAAACTTCATGGGATGCACTATCTCTGTGAAATCATCACAAAAGCGTTGATAATACTTGCTCTTTCCTAGAATTCTGTGAACACTAGTGACACTCTCAGGACTTGGCAATGCCATGATTGCTTGAACCTTGTCACGATCCATTTGCAAGCCTTATTCAAACACAATATGCCCCAACAAGACTACTTTTGTTTGAGCCAAATGACACTTACTAGGATTTAGACTCCCTTTTGCTTCATCAATCCTAGCTAAGGCCATCTTTAACTTCTCCATGTGATCTATGCACCGAGAATAAATGCAAAAATCATCCAAAAACACCCTTATGAACTTTCCCAAGTAAGGCTCAAGAACTTGACTCATGAACCTTTGAAATGTAGCTGGTGCATTGATCAACCCAAAAGGCATCACTCTGTAAACAAAAACTCCCCAAGGTGTGACAAATGATGTTTTCTTTTGATCTTCCTCCCGAATATGAATTTGAAAGTACCCAAAATACCCATCACATACAGAATACATCTCATGCCCTGCTACTTGGTCTAGTATTTCATCTTGGAATGGCAAAGGAAAATGATCCCTCTTAGTGAATGCATTCAAAGGATGAAAGTCCACACAAACTCGCCACTTATTTCCTTTCTTTGGTGTGACAACTACATGAGATATCCATTCTGAATCATCAATAGGAAAGATGAATCCTACCTCAAGTAGTTGTGTTACCTCTTTCTTTAGTGCCTCAGCTTGGATCACCCCCAATCGCCTTAAGCGTTGCATAACTGACTTGCTTTCTAGCTTCAACTCAATCTTGTGCTCCACAAGAGAGACTGGTCGAACTTGTGAATAGCTTGTTGCAAAGAGACATAGAAAATCATCTAGCATATCCAAGTACTGGAGCTGCTCACTACCTAATAGAGAATCACCAAGAAGCTCTTCATTGCATTGGCATCGTTTAGTGTGCTCCACATCCTCCACATGAAGTGTCTCTACTGGATCTTCTTGCACCACCACCTTGTTCCTTCCTGACTCATCCCGACAGCACCAAGACAAAGACCAAAGGCCACTCCTTCCACCTCACCCTCTGAGTTAGACTCCTCAGAGCTACACCCTGTCTCTTCTTCTTCATCGGTTAAGTCAGAGCTTGAACTCTCTGATGTTGAAGACTCCTCCTTGACAACTTCCTTTTTGCGGCTTCTGATGTTGTAGCACACCTTCTTATCATTTCCCTGCAAAATCAATTCTCCAGTATCCCACTTTTGAACAGCCTTCACCTTGCGTAGCCAAGGCCTTCCCAAAATTAATGGATCCAGAAATTCCACATACGTCCACTTCTAGATTCTTCACAACTCCCAAGGTTTTAACCCTAGTGTTGTCAGCCAATTTGATGCAATAAGGAGAGGTAGTACTAGAGTATTTTAAATCAGCATCTATCATGGTCTTCTCACTCATGACATTAATTGATGCACCTCCATCAATGTACACATTAGAAATCACTTGACCATCAATGATCACATCAACCACAGGTACATCATCACCAACATCTATATCTACCTTTTGAACAATAGGAATGGCACTTTTCTTCTTTTTCTTCTTTGACACTCTTGTGCTTGCTAGTTTTCCCCATTCCTTCCGTAGTTTTGGAGACAAAGCAAGTAATTGACCAAAGGTGATATGAGCTTCCTTTTCTTTAAGGTCGGACAACAAGTCATAGCTTCCAATTCCTTGTCCTAAAGGAAAGTCTGACTGGCTAATTCTCCTTCTAGATGCTTCTTTTTCTTACTACAGTGTTCCTCTTCCTAATGTTCCTTATCTACTTCTTCCTTGCTTTCTTCTTCTTCTTTTGCTTTACCACGCCCCTGTTTAGCCATCATTACGTCTTTTTCCTCATTCCCTGAAGAAGCTTCTAACAAGGATACTTGTTTTTCTTCTTTCTTTCTCAATCTAGGACACTCTGGGCGATAGTGACCTTTTTCATTACATTCATAGCAAGTCACCCCACTCCTATCTCGAGGCCTATCTTCACTCTTTGGTGCTCTAGGTTGTCGTGCATTAACCAAATGCAATTTCAAATCAGCAAACTCTGCCATCAATTGGGAGATATTATGATCTAACTCAGAGGACTTTGGTACCTGAGGAGTGCCCATTACCTCCACCTTAGAAGTTGAAGCTGTTGAAGACACAAAAGAGGATTCGATCTTTGGAGAAGCCTCTTTCTTGGTCGCAATGCGAAGTGCCTCCACGTATGTTGTTGGATCTTTACTCATTACTTTTGAGCGAAGACGAGGCTCCAAAGCCATAACAAATTTGCTCATCTTTAAGTGCTCCATCCCTGAAAGACTTTGAGGGGCCGATGATGTAGATGCCATAGCTCGCAAAGCTATCCTTTCATACTTTGTCCATAAAGTTTCATATCGGATTGCCAACGCAGAGACCAACTCACCCTCTCCTTGATAGAACTGGTCCAACTGCAACATCAAAGCATTTGGTGATTCCACTGCCCCAAATCTCTGCTTCATTGCTGCCACCACTTGGTCCCAGTCCTCCTTGGTAGAGTCTGGCAAGGTCTCATGCCAACTCAAGGCTACACCTTCAAGAAAATTAGGCAAATCTCCACCTGATCCTTCATGGACCATCCAGAAAGCCGGCATCCTCGAACAAAATCCTGAAGATAAGACTTCGGGTCTACCCCTTGGGTCCCTCAAAACAGTGGAATCTTCACCATGATGAAACACAAAAAGGAAACACCAAGATCCAAATAATATCCCAAATAAGATCCAAACAAGATCCCACAGAGCCTTAGTATATCAAGACCAACTTATTATGCATAACCACTTGTTGAAAACCCTCCACAATGTGATCCTCAACAAAATCTTCAAAAATAAGTGACCAACCAGCACCATGAAAACATTGTGTATACATGCATTCTAGAATCACCCTTCTCACAATAAGAAGTGATCATAAAAGCTTCAAGATATTGTACTCCTCATCATTTGCATAGCAAAAGAAGTTGAAAGCATTAAGAATCACCACTCCACTGTTATAGTCGAAAACTACCCAAAGACTCAACTCTTCTTCACACCAAGCTGCCAGTGCATGGAACAATCCCCAATCTATCATTGTGCCTGCTGTCGGTGTTGTCGATTCACCAACATATTCAACAATGCAAACATAAAGGATATGATCATGGTGATTGTGCAAATAGCTTGAGCATCACCTTCACAATCTTCAAGTTCTCTTAAACGGGTTGCAATCTCTTCTAACGGAGTTCTTCTAGGCATCTTCTTTATCTCACAAAAACACATGCCTCTTTTAGGCATAACATGCAATCAAGTACACCTAAGACCATTTGAGATGAATCCAATATCAAACGTACCCAGCGTCTCCACCAAAAGATGTGAACATGAAGTTGGGGGTAATAAACTTCACGCACCTCTTCACTTCCTACTGCTTTCAAACTGACTGCCGAAGATATTTATCATTGAGAATGGGAAATTAGAAAGAAGCTTTTATGCCAAGATACCACACCATACTTTCCTCCCTCAGATGAGAATGAAGATGGTAACATCCCAAGTGATGTTGTAATCAAGCATAGGGAGAAGGAAAGGATTAGTAGAGGCCATAATCTCAGCGAGCCGGTCTGCGCCAAAGAGAAGAGCGATACGTTGTTAAAAGAAGATCTTGCGGCTCAACATGACATGAACTGATATATATCAAGGAGTTTGAAGGGGCTGATTGGGTCGGATGGGTAGATTCCAAGGAAACATTGCACCTCCTTCATAGACACCTTTATACTTAGCTCAAAACACTCTACAAACTATTATTAGATACAGAGGCCTATAACTTTCAGTAGAGACATGATATCAAAAATTTAATCACACAAAGAGATGCACCTTGAGATGGCTTCATGCTGATATAAGTTTCATTGAAAACAAACAAACGGTTGAAGAGATATGTACCGTTTACTGGAAGGGGGTAAAAACTGTCATGAAAACAAATTGTCAAACACAGAGACTCATAACATTTTGTAGTAGTATTTGATTCAAGATCTAAGCACATAGAGACATGCCCTTAAAGAGAGCTTAGTGCTGATATATGTTTTGTAAGAAACAGAGAAGCGGCCAAAAAGTTATGGACAGTTTACTAGACAGGGTAAAAACTATCATGAAAATAGACTGTTAGACACAGAGACTCATAACTTCTTGCAGCAGTATCTGATTCAAGATCTGACCACATAAACATGCACCTTGAAGAGAGCTTCATGTTGATATAAATTTCATTACAATAGGACTACAGAACAGAAAGTTATGAGCAAAACACTAACAGGGGGTCAAACTGTCTTGAAAACTACCCTCCACCCAGGCTAATTTCGCCTGAGCAGGATGCTCCCTCAAGACTCCACCTTCATCAACGATCCACCCCTTATAGATTTTGCCTAGAAGAGGGAAAGAAGTTTTCATGGTGGCTCGGGAAACAAATGGACCATGTATACATAGTGAGCGGCCGAATAGAAAAAACTTTCAAGGCTTTAAAATAGAAAAGGGACGAGACACTCAAGAGAGAGAGAACCTGAAGTGACCTTCATTACAAATAGAGTGAGAATCCACTTCAACACTACAAACACAAGGGAGAAGAAGAGGTTTAATATATATAAGAGGGAGCGGAAGCTCCAAGACTACTCATAGAGAGAGAATAAACTAGAGAGAGATGGACTCAAGAGTCTACATAAGAGAATATCTACAAGAGGGAGAGAAGGCTCATGGAAGAGGATTGGGGAGACTAGAGCTATAGCAACATGAGGCCTAATGGTGGAAGAGATTGAAGAACAAGGGAGAGGAGGGCTCCTTTTATAGAGATTTTGTTACCCTCCTTCACCCATTTACAATTGCTACCTGTAGATTCCTTTCCCCATCAATCATATAAGCATGTATGTCACCATCCATGTTTTATTTGGCTACTCTTGCGATGTGTCCCATCAAAAGATGCTCAAGACTCTTAAAATATTGAGAAATTCAAGAGTCTCTTCACATGGAGCCCATAGGGACTCTCTCTTTTCCACATGTCCACGTCCTCCTTATTCCACATAGGAATTCTAGAAGGATTCCTCTTGACTTCACACTCCTCCGCATGCAATCCACACGCTTGGCATGTGGCCTCTCTTATATTATTGGAACACATGGACATGAGCCCACCTCTTTATATGACTCACTCTTCCTATTTTCTAAAAAACTCATAATATCCCATACACAAATAACTCTCACCCCATACCAAGGTATTTATAATTCATACCTATGGTATTTACAATGAGCCATTCCACTCATCCTCTCAATCCCATACAATATCATAGAAAATAGAAATAAGTGAGAGCCGCTAGGCTATCACTTGATACTCAAACTCTTATCAAACATAGAGAAAAACAATATCAATGCCAAGTTTAAAATATCAATTTTTGGCATCACAGTGTCCTTATAAGAGATTGTATGGATTCTAAGACCAGCATCAATTTGCTGAGTATCAAAAAGGGCATGGTTTCTTTGGTGACCCTAAACATAATAGCCAAGGCTCACAAGCAGAGCCTTAAGTAAAGAATTCTATGAGCACGCCAAGAGGGACAAATTGAGTATAGCCCAGCCCAAGGATATGAATTGTACAGGTGCATTGAGGTTGGAATAGGATCAGATAGAGTGATCATTCAAAGCACATCCAATGAGGACACAACCCCACTGTATCCACTTTATCATCTTTAAGAGATACCCATCCAACCAGCCAACACTACCCAGAGATAGGGACAATATAAGGGAGATGCCAAGTTATGAGAAACACCTAGCCCCCAAGGGTCATGGTAGATATCCAGACCCATTATCGAGAAACATGTTCCTTGATGACTTTGTATGGACCGGTCCATAGTGGTAGAAACTTCTTATCCATTTGGTGGTCCAATCTGTTATCGAAGCATAGCACAACATCCCCCTCAACAAAGCATCTTTCCCATCCCTTACGAATCTTAGCATCCAAGCAAGCCTTTTGTCGATTCTTTTGGATCTCTGTTTGGTGTAGTGCAAGGCATCGGGTTTCATCTAGCTTCTCAAGTTGCACCAATCTAGCCTCTACATGTTTATCTTATGTCATCCTCTGTTCTTGTGCCAATCTCAAGGCCGGAATCTCTATCTCTAGTGGTAAAACTGCCTCAGTTTCATACACCAACTCAAAAGGAGTGTGACCTGTAGACGTTTTATGAGTGATGTTTTAAGCCCACAAGGCTTTAGTGACCTTCTGATCCCACTGGCTCCTGTTTCTTGTGGGCATTTTCCCCATGGTTTTAGAAAGGAGGCCATTGGTCTGCTCTGTTTGACCCATGGATGATGGATAAGAGATGCTAGAAGTGTGATGATCAATACCCATGCGATCCATGAGTAACTCCACTGCCTCACTTAAGAATGGACTCCCATGGTCAAAGACAATTTCCATGGGTGTCCCAAACCTTGTGCGAATACATTCAAATATGAAATTTGAAACCGCCTTACCATTTGCAGCGGGGAGGGTGATAGCTTCAGCCCACTTAGTGACATACTAAGTGGCTACCAAAAGATACTTCTTTTTACGGGTGATCATGGGCAAGGGCCCAACAAATTCTATTCCCCACTCCTGAAATGGATGGATGGATATCACTAGGTGATGTTGCTGAGGATGCAAATCCTTCCTACCAAAGAATTGACATGGTTCATAGGTTTTGCAATACAAAGTGACATCCTTGAATAAGGTCGGCCAATAGTATCTAGCATGTAAAATCTTCTTAGCTGTATAGTCACTGGCATAGTGGCCTCCACAAAATCCATCATGATAATGCTTCAATACCTTAGGCATTTTATCTGCATCAATGGCCCGTCTTAGCACCCCATCCATGCCTTAATGGTACAACACCCCATCAAGGAGGATGTAGCGCCTACTATCTCTACGGATCTTCTTTCTCTCATAGCTAGTACTTTCTGGAGGAAAGGAGAAAGCAGTCAGAAACCTGTAGATACCACCATACCATGTCCCCAATTTCTATGGCCACTACAAGGGTTACATCGAGGCACTCCTCTAAATCAATCAAAGCATTCTTCAAGTTGGAGCAACCCCCTTTTACAATTTTGAAAGAAAAATCATATTCTTGTAGAACTGCCAACCATTTGGCCAACCGGCCCATGGGATTTGGTGATTGAAGAACCTGCTTTGCAAGACTAGTGCTAGTGAGTATAATGAAGGACTTTCTAGCCACATAATGCTTAAATTTCTCAATGCAAAACACCAAAGACAAGGCATGCTTGTCAGCCTCTGAATAGCATCGCTCAACGTCAAGCAATTGTCGAGAAGAAAATCGAACGGGATACATGAACCGATCCTCCCCTTGCTGGAGAAGAATACCTGCTAGAGTGTGCTCACCAAATATAGAAAGTCTTTGACCAATCTAGATTGTGTAGAATGGGTTCTGAAGCTAGAGAATTCTTGATTTGTGCAAACCCATGATCACAATCCTCATCCCAAGAGAAATCAACCCCATCTTTTAATAGCATAGTCATGGGTCATGTCAAAGCAGCATATTGATCAATGAAGCGGCGATAGTATCTTGCTAGATTGACAAATGAGTGTACCTGACGTTTGGTTGTTGGCGGGGAGAGCTTGAGGATGGCTTCTACCTTCTCGAGGTCAGGCTTGACACCCTCGGATGAGACAATATGTCCTAGTAACCTCCCTTGAGTGGCTCCAATGGTGCATTTCTCTGGGTTGAGACTGCCATTCGCATCATTGACCCTTTGGAAGGCCAACCTAACCTTCATGACGTGCTCCTTACGTAACAAGAATATACAAAAATCATCTAAAAACACCTCTAAGAAATCCCCCAAATAAGGAGCAAACAACATCTGCATAAATCTTTGAAAGGTAGCAGGAGCATTGGTGAGGCCAAATGGCATGACTTTGAATGCAAATGTGTGCCAAGGTGTGGCAAATGTGGTTTTAAGCACATCTTCTTTGGCAATTCTGATTTGATAAATCCCAGAGTAACCATCACAGAAAGTATACATCTCATGACCACTTACCTTCTCAAGAATGAGGTCTTGAAAGGGAAGAGGATGATGGTCCCTCTTGGTGGCTGCATTGAGTTTCTTATAGTTGATGGAGACCCGCAACTTGTTGTTTTTCTTTGGGGTGGCTACCACTAGTGAAACGCATTCAGTATTGTGAACCGGAACAATAAACCTAGCTTCTATAAGCTTCTACAACTTTGAGCACAAAGCATCGGTCTACAGGGGCCCTAATCTCTGATACTTCTGAGCCACAGGCTTCGCATCAGGCTTCACCTCTATCTTGTGCTCTATGGCAGTCACATGGCGAAGGTGGTGGTAGCTAGTTGCAAAGAGGTCAAGGAAATCTTTGAACATTTCTAGGAACTCGTCTTTCTCACTTGGAGTGAGGTCTGGGGAAAGCATAGATTCAAGCTACAGTTGAGGACTAGCTGTTACCTTTCCTACAAGTGGCGTGGTCGGAGACACCCCCATCATGTAAACTTCCTCCTGTGAGAATTCCTCCCCCCTATTTGATTCTTCCATTGATTCAGACACTAAGGATGAGAGAGTATCACTGTCTTGCTCCTCTTCTTCTTTTGGTTTCATGGCACTGGGTTGCACCGGGATCTTCTCCTTAGAAGCACCAAAATACATGTGTCTTGTCTTCCAAATGCTAATTGCATCACTCTTTCTCAACCATGGTCTTCCGAGTATGGTTGGGTAACTCTTGCCTATATCTTCAATGTTCACTACATAGAAATTGACATTGGTGGTCAACCCATTGACAGTGATGGGTAAGTCCTCAATGACTCCCAGGGTGGTGAGTCATCGACCATCTGCTACCTTGATTCGAGTGGAGGAACGCCTTGTACATTTCAAATTCAATTTCTTCATGATATGGGGCACCATGATATTACATGCAGCTCCCCCATCAACACACACATTTTTGACATGGCAATTATCTATGATGACATCGACTAATCAATTTCTTCAGAGATAGAAGATACCTCTCGTACCTTTCCCTTTTTCTTGTTCTCCCTTGTTGAGAGCCTTGTTGTAGCTCACATCTCACCTTAAGGCTTAATGGTATTAGTTGAGGGAGCGTGATGCTTAAAGAACGATGAGCAAGGTCCTGAATGACCGAATAGTCTTCTTGCCCCGAGCTGATGGGAAAATCCAAGGGTGGCCAAGTGAAGATAGTGGGAGAGAAGGAAGGAAGCTCACTTGCGGCTTTCTCACATACACAATGGGGGAATACACACAAAGGTGGAGGCTGAAAACCATTTTCCTCTTCTTAGTTGTGAAAGCCAAAAGAACTCTAGTACAAAGAAATAGAAGAACCCTATATGTGGGTCTCAAACCAAACTCAGCTAACTAAGGTGGCATACTAACTAAGCCACAAACTAGAGTAGATAAGGACACAGCTATCATCCAACTATTATTCGTGGGCAGTGTACCAACTGCATCTTCAGCTAACAAGTCGGTGACATAAATGCACAACGTTCACCCTGGCATATCCGGCGAGTGGAGCTCGATATCTCAACACTCCCCCTCGAGCTCAATCCCAATTCCTGCACACCAAGTAGGTCTCTAAACTTGTGCAGATTCTCTGTGCCCAATGCCTTTGTGAATATGTCAACTATCTGATCCTCTATCTTGACATAAACTAGAACAATAAGACCTAGTAAAACCTTCTCCCACACATAGTGATAATGCACCTCAATGTGCTTTGTTCTAGCATAATAGACTGGGTTATTTGCCAAGTGTATACTGCTCATGTTGTCACAATAAATGACAACTGGCCCATCTGTAGACTGATGCAACCAAGCTACCTCATATGCAGCCATTGGTGCACCCCTGTACTTGGCCTCTGTGCTCAACAAGGCAACTGTAGGTTGTTTCTTACTACTCCAGGTGACTGTAGCACTCCCAAAACAGAACACATTACCACTGGTAGATCGTCTATCAGAGATACTACAAGCCTAATCAGCATCAGTGTATCCATGCAACTGTATCTGAACCCCAGCCTCATTAAATAGTCCATACTGCAATGTGGACTTCACATACCCGAGTATGCATCTAGCCGCATCCAAATGCAGTTTCCTTGGAGCTTGCATAAACTGACTTACCAATCCAACAACATAGCTCAAATCTGGCCTGGTAATAGTCATATAAATCAAAATTCCTACTATGCGTCTGTACATAGTAGGGTCTTCCAGAAGCTCACCTGCATCTGTGCTCAGCTTCACATTCTGCTCCAAAGGAACTGAAATAGGCTTACAGCCTGTCATCCCATATTTGGACAGCATGTCAAATCCATACTGCCTCTGCAAGAGCTGTATCCCACTTGGTGATCTAATCACCTCAATGCCCAAGAAATAACGCAGCTCTCCCAAATTCTTCATCTCAAACTTCTGCTTCAATAGCATTTTCACATGAAGGATATCTTCATCACTATCACCTGTGATGATCAAATCATCAACATGAATGACAAGCAGCATAATACCTTTCTCTATTTTTCTCACATAGAGTGAGAAATCTGCCTTGGAAATCTGAAAGCCAATAGTGACAAGATACTGTCCTATCTTGTTAGACCATGCTTAAGGTGCTTGCTTCAAGCCATACAAGGCTTTCTTCAACCTGCAAACAAACTCAAGATGAATAGCATGAACATAACCTGGTGGCTGCTCCATAAAGTCCTCTTCTTGCAAATCACCATGCAAGAAGGCATTCTTTACATCCATCTGATGTAAAGACCATCCCTTTGATGCAACCATAGCAATGACTACTCTTACAGTTGCCATCCTTGCAACCGGACTAAATGTTTCTTCATTATCAATGCCATATGTCTGTGCATACCCCATCTTGCCTTGTATCTGTTCACAGAACCATCTGCATTGTGCTTGATCTTATAAACCCACTTACAGCCAATTGCATTCTTGTCTTTAGGAAAAGGCACCAATTCCCATGTAGCATTTGCTTCCAAGGCATCCATGGCTTTCTCTCATTTTTCATTTCCCATGGCTTGCTCAAAAGAAGTGGGTTCTAGTTCCTGTATCACTTTGACCATATCTGCATAGTGAATGGCTGTAAATCCATCATATTTCAGCCTATCCATAGGATACCTAGCTCTGGTAGACCTGTGCAAAATAGGCTCACTTCTAGCTGCTCTCAAAACATCCCTAGTCTTCCTTACTCTAGGTGTAACAATAGAAGGAATACCCAACTCATCATCAATGCTCTGTTCAAAGCCATTGGATTCACCATCCACATAAGAGTGACTTGCATTCACATCAAACATGGGCTAACCTACCTTCTCTTCTCCTTTTCGTGATACCTGCGTACCACTATCTGCATTGCTTTGAGGAGATTCTCCTGATCTCAATCTGCCTGGTTCATGGTGAAGTATGTGAACCACTGCTAGAGGACACTACAGGTCCACTGATATTTTGTGATTGCTGCTGTGAATTCTATGCAGCATTACCATTTTGTGCTTCTACATCAATCATCACATTTATTGGTTTATACCAGCTACTCATCTCATCAAAAACATCTCTGCTCACTGTAAACTTACGAGTAGAAGGGTTATAGCATCTATACCCTTTCTGCTACAGAGAATAACCAATAAAGATGCACTTCTCAGCTTTTGGATCCAACTTGGACCTCAACTCATCTGGCACATGAACATAGGCAATGCAACCAAAAATTTTCAAATGAGAAATGTCTGGTTTCCTACCAGTATACACCTCCTCTGGCATCATGCCATGTATTGCTGCAATGGGAGTCCTGCTCATTATGTAAACTGCTGTAGCAACTGCTTCAGCCCAATAATAATCTGGTATATCTTTTTCATTTAGCATGGCCTGAGATATCTCTCCAATATGCCTATTTTTCCTTTCTGCTAGTCCATTTTGCTGTGGGGTATGACTGCATGAATATTGCTACTTTCTGCCATGCTCTTGTAGGAACCTTGCAAACTCATTTGAGAGGTACTCTCCCCCTCCATCTGACCTTAGGCATTTTATTTGTAGGCCTGTTTCTTTTTCAACCATAGCTTTAAAAGCTTTGAAATGCCCAAACACTTCACTTTTCTTTTTCATAAAATGCACCCAAACTTTTCTGCTGTAGTCATCAATAAAAGTGACAAAATAATGACAGCCTCCAATGGATGCAGCTTTAGTAGTCCACACATCAGAGTGGATTAATTCCAATGGCTTCTTGCTCTCTTGAACATGCCTAGGAAATGGTTTCCTTGCCTATATTCCAAATTGAGAGGCTTCACATACCTTATGCATTTCTGCAACCTTGAATTTAGGCAATCCTGCAATAATATTTTGGGCCTGCATTGATTTAAGTCGATGTACATTAACATGACCAATGCGTTTATGCCAGATATCAATATCTACAACAACAACAGTCCCATGTGCAAACATTGCTGCACTGAATTCAGGCATGTCCGCATCCAATGTAAACATCTTGCCCTTCTTCTCTCCTTTTGCTATCAAGCGACCATTATTTTTCATATCCTCAACAAAGCATCCATGAGGATTAAATCTAACCTGCAAGCCTTGCTCAACCATTTGACCAATAGAAACTAGGTTCTTGGTGATATTTGGGACATGAAATACATCAGACAGGTATTTCTTTTTTCCATCCTGCATAGACAAAGGAATTTTACCAATCTGCACAATAGGATGTGCAGTATCATCACCAGTATCCACAAATCCTAGTTTTTCTATTTTCCTTGCATCCTGCATCCATTCTGCATGACCTGTCATGTGGTTTGATGCACCTGAGTCAACATACCACACATCATTTCGTTCTTCTACACTTGTTACACCATTGGTCATGTGCTGCACCATAAATAGATGCTCATTTCTGTCATCACCCTGTCTACTAGAAGATGCATAATTGCCTTGCTGCAGTTTTCCATTCATAATGTCATTCTGCTTTTTATAGCAGTCCTTAGCCATATGACCCATTTTACCACAGTAGTAGCATTCAACATTGTTGTTTGCATTTTGGCCTCTCTGCCATCCACCACGGCCTCTTTGGCTCCCCCTGCCTCTAGAGTTACCACGTCCTCCTCCATAGGACTAGTTTTCTCAAGTTTCTGCATATTTTGATTTCTACCACGGCCTCCAGATGGGCCTCCTCTACCTCTGCCTCTACCTCTTCTAGCATTTGAGTAGAAGACAGTTTCTTTTAAAGTTCCTCCTGAAGAAGATGCACCCCCATTTCTCTACTCTTCAGAAATTAGAAGAGCAAACAACTCTTCAAAATCAGGAAATTTTTGACGGACAGCAATGGATGTCCAGAACTGTGCATAATCCTTTCCTAGACCATTCAAGGTCACAAAAACTAGATCATCATCTTCCATTGGCGACCCAATGGAAGCAAGTGCATCTACAATTTTCTTCACCTTCATGTGGTAGTCATTGATGCTCATATTTTCTCTTTGCACATTGTCCAACTCCTGCTTGAGCTGCATTTTCCTGGCTTGCGTATTTGTGCTGTACATTTTTACCAAAGTATCCCATGCCTCCTTTGGCATACTTGCATCCTGAATATGCACAATCATAGAATCTGAAATACTGATAGACAGCCAGTACATAACTTTTCTAGCTCTCTCATGCCATCATTTAAATGCCTGCATTTCCTGTTGATTGGGAACATTAGGAAGAATTGGTTCTTCTTCATTTCCTCTAATGAACTCCCAATAGCCTTTTCCCATAAGGAAATTCGTCATTCTAAACTTCCATGCCTAGAAGTTGATCTTGTCAAGCTGTTCTAGCCTTGCCTCAAAATGGCCTCAAATTAGAAAAATAAAGTCACCGAGGGCTTCACCCTCGCCCGCGGCATATATTGCCCTCTCGCCACACCACAAAGGGCATCTCAATCTGAAACAATGCACTCTTGCACTTCCGGCTGTGCTACCTACAGAGATTTTCTCCCAAACTCGAAAAAGGAAAGCAACACTGGTCCTCTTACTAGGACACTGTGAACTTGGTTTGCTTTCTTGAGCTCCTTGCCATGAACAAGGCTCTGATACCATGTGAAGATAGTGGGAGAGAAGGAAGGAAGCTCACTTGTGGCTTTCTCACATACACAATAGGGGAATACACACAAAGGTGGAGGCTGAAAACAGTTTTCCTCTTCTTAGTTGTGAAAGCCAAAAGAACTCTAGTACAAAGAAATAGAAGAAACCTATATGTGGGTCTCAAACCAAACTCAGCTAACTAAGGTGGCATACTAACTGAGCCACAAACTAGAGTAGATAAGGATAGCTATCATCTAGCTATTATTCGTGGGCGGTGTACCAACCGCATCTTTAGCTAACAAGTCGGTGACATAAATGCACAACGGTCACCCTGGCATATCACGAGTGGAGCTCGATATCTCAACAGATCATTTACTTCTGTGGGATCTTTTAGTCTTCTATATTGGTGGGTCTGCCATCTCAGCATCTGAGGGCTCTAAGAAGGACACCTTCTTCTTGGGGCTACCTGGTCCATGGTTTGGAGAGGGGTCCGAGGTGGTATGACTTCTTTTCCCAAGGTCAAGGATCTCTACGTCAGAATCCTCAGTGCCTTGCCTGATTCACTTAGAAGATTCACCCTTGGAATATTGGGACAGTGGCACTCGTAGCATACAACATTAGCATGGTCTCTTGTAGGGCGGTTGGCTTGATTTTTGATGCCCACCATCTCAAGCCAAAGATCATTCAGGGCCTTGGCTAGGTCATTGACTCCAGGTTTTATTGCAGGGGGGGCCTCTTTAGCTGGAGGGGCCGAGGGAGTAGAAAGGAGGGGGGCTCGTGGGCGAGGCTGGGGAAATCTTCGAGGCAAAGGGTGAGAATATACACCTTGTTGAGGGTAAGCATCTAAGGGAGGACCATACATTTGAGGTGGAGGCGGTGGATACATCACTGATGAGGGGTGGGGGTATGCCCCTGAGTTAGACCCCCCAGGTTATTGTTGCAAGAATTGTTGCAAGAATTGAGGGGGTTGCGAAGGGACAATCGTCTTCTTTGAAGCGGGGTGAGATTGAACTTTATCAAACTTTTGAGCAATCTCATGTGCTAGCACCATAGTTTTTGGATTCTCCCATTTAAGCTTGAGGCAAAATTCATCACTTGCTCCTGCTACAAGGTAGCCCAACACATGCTGAGTCATTTTAGCTCAAAATCTGGCATTGTCCTCCTACATGGCAATTAAACATGGTCCAGGAGTACGGTCACTCAATCCACATATCGACGTGCCATCTCACCTTCTGACTGCTTCAAGTTTGCCACCTACAGGTACACATTCTCTGGCTCCTCTTCTTTGCTGAAATACTCAATCATTGGTACTATCAACCTTGGCTAGCTTTGGCGAACATCTTTGGCCTGCTTCTCATACCACACTTGAGCCAAACCCTCTAGAAATGTGGGAAGAACCAACAGCCATATGTCTTCAGTAAGAAAGTTGAGAGAAACACAATGGTGCTTGAAGGCCACAAGATACTCATTTGGATTTTCTTCCCCATCCACAAAACACGAGAATGTCAGCCATGCTTGGAAGATGAAAAAGAGAGAGGCAAGACAAGGCTTATCTATGGACAAATAATAGAAAGAGGAAGCTTGAACTAAAAATTGGGTAAAGATACATCCACAAAGCACACATAGGCAGGGTAGGGTGTGACTGGTGTATTGTGAAATACTACACGAGAAGAATCTTTAGCAAAGAATAGTACATAGATAATCTTAAAAGGACCAACCCTCATGATATCACATCCATCTTTACAAGCGATGGTTAGAGACACAGCGCTACATGAGGTTGCTCATCAAGGCAAACAAGAATGCCATGACAAATGTCAATAGTTGGAGAGCTTGCACATCACCTTCAGCTTCTTCCAATTCTTGTAGTCGCCATGCTATTTCTTTAAGGGGTGTGCAGTCTGGATTTTTTTTTTTGAGCAATGTCCTTGAGGACCTTTCTGATGATCTTTTGAAGTCGGTAAACTCATATCAAGTATGCCCAACACTTGGTTTCATGATGACCACAACCTTTGCATTCCTTACAAATGATCACCCTCCTTCGTGGCTTGCAGCTTTGTTGGTGTAGTGCTTCCACTCGCATCATGCGTGATTGAAGTACAAGCTTCACATGCCAAGAAACCAGCAACTATATTTCGAGCTCGAGGGATATGCTGAATTTTTACCTCTTCAAATTGATTGCAAAGTTCCAATGCTTATTGATGTCATGGAACCAAGCCTTTGCTCTACACCTTCCACCTTCCACTAACTTGTTCACACACTAGTTGAGAATCTCCTTGCACTTCAAGTTTCTTGACATGATGCTCTTGTGCCTTTTGTAGCCCAAAAATGAGTGCCAAGTACTCAGCTTGGTTGCATGTACTTGCAGGTGTAGATTTGCTATAACAATACTCCTCACCACCCGGTGAAGTGAGCTTCACACCCATGCCAGTAGCCTTGGTCGAAGGTTTGTAAGCTCCATCAAATTGAAAGATCCAAGATGTCATCACACCAAGACTAAAATTTAGACATCCCAAGTTTCTCGGTAGTCCAAGATAGGTAGACGGAGAGGATGGGGAGAATTCAACACTTGAGCCAAACATTCAATACCAAATAAACCTGCAATCCTTTGTTGATAGTTTATCTTTAGACCAAAAATAATTACAACTTGAAGCTCAAAATGAGGCACAAAAGGTTGATTAGGTACAAATGGACTCCTTGGTCGAAACATTACCAACCATAGCCAAGGCCTAGAAACCTTTGTAGTGAGATTGAGAATAAACCATTCAAGACGAGCTTATCCATAGGAATTAATAAGATGTGCCGAATCTCCCCCCAAGCTTGGGGAGCATCCCACCCTTCGATGAAGGACAACCTTTTAATTACCTCTGAAGCAACAAGTAGCTAGATCATTGCACAATGAGTAGAATTGAAATCAAAGTCCTCCCAGCGTATCAATAGTTCTTCACCTTGAACCAACCACAATGTATCATCCCACCCATTTTCTCCTTGAACAATGCACTAGACAATCAGCCGTTGAAGGTCGACATGAAGATCAAGAAAGAGATCTCGCCAATTGGTAGCCATAATGAGCGGAAGATCAGACACCAAATCCTTAAACTCGTTGAGAAGTGATCTAAATATCCACCCTCCTCGTGTGGCATGCATCTGTGAAGTGGACTTGGAAAAGTTCCGAATCGGTGATCTAGCAGAAGATGTGAGTAGAGCACATGAAATGAAGTACTTTTTCTTTTTATAGCAAGAGTAAACTCCCGATAGTTAGAGAGTTCCAGTTCCCGAGATTTCAATATATAAACAAAAATCATTACATTTTCATCACTTCCAACTTGTTGGCCCAATGATAAGTCTCCCTTTTGTGAAGGGGGAGGTCTTGGGTTCAAATCCTACTCTTTAATAAAAAGAGAGGAGAGGAGAAGAGAATAGAAAGAGAAGGAGAAGAAGAGAGGGGGGCACGGGATCTGTTGTTACAGTTTTGCAGAAACTTAGAAAAACTGTCCGCGACCAGAAGATGCAGGAGCCCAGAAAACTGTCGCACGGGTGAACACAGTAGATGTGCAAATCGAATGTGTACACAAGAACTTAGAAGGAGCACAGATGTTATAGTTCTACAGATGCGACCGGTATGAGCAGAAGATTCATCGACCAAAATACACGTAGGAGCCGTGAGCAGAAAGCAGGCAGACTGAAAGTGCAGAAGCAGGGAGGTTTTGCAGCTATAAAGACAGGGAAGGCACACAGTTTGGAGGCACAGAAGAAGAGAGTTGTGCAGGAAGAGGCCGCAGTGCCGCACCCTATCGTAGGAGTAACAGTTTTTATACCACTAGCTATGGAGATTTCAATCCCAATAGCCACATCGTTTCTATTAGCTGAAAAAGAAATTAGGACCAGAGGCTAGAGGCTAAGCATGGCAACACTCGAGGGCCATAGAGAAAAGGAGAATGTGAGGGCAAAACGTTATCATGGGAGGGGAAAAGGAATTAGAAGGGGATGGAATGAAGAGGGAGACTATGACACAAGGGGAAAGGGAGAGGGGGAAGAGAAGCATGTACATGATGGGAGGAGGAATGTAAAAATGGAGACATCAAGGGAAGAGGACCATGCTTTATTTTGAAAGGAAGGGAAGGGAGAAATCAAAGTACTAGCTAGGTGGCTTTACAAGAATGAGGTGTCCCATCAAGGAATAGCCCCCTCCTTTTATAGCCAAGAGAGGGGGTCTCTCCTAATAAATGCATCCTCCCACATGCATGGTGTGTGTGGAAAAGTCTCCCATGTGGGCTAGGCAGTATATGCACTCTCAATTGTGTGTGACAACCCTTTGCCTCATTTTTCCACATAAATCAAGCCCCATATCTCAAGTCTATGATACTCCCTTGGTCTCTCCCAATTTTATAATATGTTCAAACCTCTAGGAGGACAAGTGGAGGGTTTGGCACAAGGAATCTTACCACCTCATCCTACTTTCCCCATTATTTAACTTGCATCCTTGGACTATCTATACCTCCCCCACATGGGCCTATCCTATATGGAGGGAATAACCCAATATAGTATCCATATCCACCTATTTTATATTACTTCTCCCATGGACTTTGAGCCATATCTCACTAAATGCAGCCTATGACAAAATATGAAGAGGGGAGAGGAGAAGAGTGGAGATGAGGAGAGAGGGCACAGCTAGAGAGCACACCACAAATGACTAACTGTACACTAGAATTAGTTGAAAAAATAGAATATATACAAATCCTTTTAGGGTTAGGGTTAGGGGATCTAACCCTTTCCTTTATAGCACTCTATGAGGTTAGTGCTATGCACATATGATCACGTGATGGTGCTATGCACACATGATCACATGATGTTGAGCGTGAACTCTCAACACCTTCCCTCAAGATCAACATCATGAAGTAGGCCTTCCCTCAAGATAATGATTCAAGGGAATCGAAGAAGGACTGAGCATTACATTCCATCACACCCCTTTAATGGGAATGTCCTTCCTCTGGATCAAACCAAGAGCTAGTCGGTGTTTCTCGAATAGCTCTTTACCGAGTGGTTTGGTAAAGATGTCTGCAACATTTTGTTTGCTATCACAATGCTGCAGTGTGATGTCACCAAGTAACACTCTTTCTCTAATGAAGTGCTCTCTGACATCAATGTGCTTTGTTCTGGAGTGATATACTAGATTTTTGGTTCCGACTGATTATCACAGTATATTGTTGCTAGCTTTGACTCATCAAAGTAATCTGTTTCTGACAATAGTCTTCTGAGCCATATAGCCTCACATGCACCTGTAGTGAGTGCCCTATATTCTGCTTCAGCCGAAGACAAAGAAACAGTTGGCTGTTTGTTTGACAACCATGATATAGCACCTTGACCAAGGAAAAATGCATATCCCTGTATCGATCTCCTGGTCTCATGATCTCCAGCATAGTCACTATCATAGTATCCATGCAACCGTGGATGACTTCCTCTGTATTCTATCCCAAATTGTCTTGTACCTCTGATGTATCTCAAGACTCTTTTGGCTGCATTCCAGTGAGACTGTTTTGGATTTGCCATAAACTGTGCTAGTGAGCTTACTGCATAACAAATATCTGGCCGTGTGATTGTCAAATATATAAGAGATCCAATGAGTTGCCTGTAGTATCTGTCATTGACTGTAGGCTTTTCTGAATCTTTAGTAAGTTTCAAACTCTGTTCCATGGGAGTGGCTGCAATCTTGCAATCTGCCATATGAAACTTCTTCAGGAGACTGTCAACATACTTGAGCTAACTCATGAATGTGCTATCTGAATCTCTCCAGAACTCAATTCCAAGACAATAGTGCATAAGTCCAAGATCTTTCATGTTAAACTCTGCAGATAAGTCTTGTTTTAGTTTTCTGATGAAGCTATCCTTGCTTCCTGTCACAATCAGATCATCTACGTACAAAAGTGCAATAGTAATATCTTCCCCTTGAACTTTGTAGTAGAGAGTATGATCTGCATTGGACTTCATGTATCCCAGATTAGCAAAATACTTGTCAATTCTACTGTACCAACTTCTGGGTGCTTGCTTTAAGCCATAGAGACTTTTCTTGAGATGGCAAACCTGTTGGGATATCTCAAGGTGTATGCCTCAGGCACACCTTATGTTTCTATGTGTGAGTGCTAGAGGCACAGTTAGGTGCCCACAAGCACAGTTAGGTGGTGGAAAAGCCACATAGGATGATTGAGTGAATCTAGGAGCAGATTGAGGAGATGATTGAGGAGCTTTGAGGTCATCAGTGATGTCAGTGACCTTGTATGAGGTGCCTACTTAAGGACCTCTTTCTTCTTCATTCTATAAGCAAGTATTCTGAGTTTGTGTCCACTCTACTCTTTCCTTTCAGTATTCCAACATGGTATCAGAGCCCTTTGATCCCCCTTGAGCCCATTTCTGCCACATCATCATCTTCTTCTTCATCTTCTTCTTCTCCATTTTCCTCTTTCTTCCCAAAATCTTTGAGAGCTTGGTTCTCCATCTACAAATAGCCATTGCCCAAACCCTCTGAGCTGGAAACTCCTCTAGTATGGGCGAACTTCCACCTGCAAGCAATTGAAGAAAAAACGTCTGTGGTGGCTGCCATTCTCCAAACAGCGAATTTCTTCTGTTGCTCAATACTCCCTGCATACTCCGCCATTGCCTGAGCCCTCTTAGGAGTAGATGGGCGACCTCAAGACGAAGATTTTGAGCCATTTTTCAAGTCATTTGGTTCAGTAACGAGGGAGAAATCGTCAAAACTCAGTTTCAGCCTGTAGCAACTCTCCCGGGCAAAAGTGCGCACCATTTCGTCCAACCTCTGTGCTGGACCTTCTCTGGTATATGAGCTTTCTTTTGCTTCAGAAAGCCCTCTTTTCCTTGCTTTGAAGAGTGAGCTACAAGCCCTCCAAGTTCAGCTTTTCAGTTTTGACAGTTTTGGACAAGTTTTTGAAGATGATGCTACATAAAATGCTACTCTAGCATTTCTGGTTTTTTGAAGCTTTCAATAACTTCAGTACAAGTGTGGATTCAGTTTTGTTTTGACTTGCTAGACCTGGTTTTGATTGGAAAATGTTTATTTCATCCACTTCTATGAAGCATGTAAGAAGAAGCATCATTGTTTGAAAACTAGTCACTACTATTTGCTACAACAAGTGGCTATACTTTGGAAGTATTTCAGTTCTTTTTGCCTTGTAAGAGAGAAGACACTACCCAATACTTGGGTTAGAGCCTCTCATGGCTTGCTTATGCCAAATATATGAAAAGCCAAAACATAAAGCAATGTCTTGTTATGCTACAAAGGATGAAAATGCCAACCTGACTTCCTTATTGAAGATTGCCAAAACAATGGTTGCCAAAAAGGAAGCAAATACAGAGATCTACACTCTCATGGCATTTTTATTTGACTCCAAGTACAAGAAAAAGATGAAGGTCAGACACCTAAGATATGCTTCTCTACACAACTATGGAGATGACAAGATAATTGTTCTCATGAAGGATATGACTTTCAGATCCACTTGTTCTATCATAGTACCATCTTATAAGGCACTAGACACTGCCCATGTGGTAAGACCTTGCCTTGACATGGATATTTTGCCTCCACAAGATGAGGCATCCCATGAAGATTATGCATTTTAAACTCATCTCTATGTATGCTCCAGATCACTCTTTTTATGTCAAGATACTCAGCCTGGATAGTCCTCCAAAATGAATGAAAATAAACTATTGTGTGTTGTGTGTTTTGTAAACACCTCTGGTCACCTTATGATGTAGGCCATGTGTATGGTTTGTTCCATGGTACCTCCTACAGACATTGTGTGCATGTACATGTAGGAGAGATAACCATTGGAAGGTCTGTTTGTATCCCTTTCTGTTTACCTTACACCCAAGGGAACCCTTGCTAGCATGAGAACCTAGCCATAGATTTATCCTTGACCACCATGAGATGGCATGAGAAACTATGAGACTAGATGTATCCTTGACATAGCCTGAGGCATCTCCTTGAGGGGGGGTTTGTTGGGATATCTCAAGGTGTATGCCTCAGGCACACCTTATGTTTCTATGTGTGAGTGCTAGAGGCACAGTTAGGTGCCCACAAGCACAGTTAGGTGGTGGAAAAGCCACATAGGATGATTGAGTGAATCTAGGAGCAGATTGAGGAGATGATTGAGGAGCTTTGAGGTCATCAGTGATGTCAGTGACCTTGTATGAGGTGCCTACTTAAGGACCTCTTTCTTCTTCATTCTATAAGCAAGTATTCTGAGTTTGTGTCCACTCTACTCTTTCCTTTCAGTATTCCAACAAAACCTTGTTCTCCTTTTCTGGTTCAACATAACCGGTTGGTTGTTGCATGTATACTTCCTCGTCTAGATAACCATTGAGAAATGCATTCTTGACATCGAGCTGATACACATTCCATTTACTGAGTGTCGCTAGTGATATCAAGAACCGTATGGAATCCATCTTTGCTACTGGAGCATAAGTCTCATCATAATCTTGGCCATATTGTTGTGCAAATCCTTTTGCAACTAATCTGGCTTTGTATCTCTGAATACTGCCATCTGGATTGTACTTCACTTTGTATACCCATTTGTTGGCTATGGCCTTCTTTCCTGGTGGAAGGTCGCATAATTCCCAAGTGTTATTTTTATACAAAGCATCCATTTCTTCATTCATAGCAGTTTGCCATTCGGGCTTGTCTACTGCATCTTCGAAGTACACTGTTTCTTCTGTAGCCATGATGGTAGTCATAAGAGCATAGTTGGTGGTTTCCACCTGAATTGCTTTGCCTTTCTGAGCATATGTCAATCTGGCTGGTGGTCTGCTTTCCCTAGTAGACCGTCTGAGCTGCTGTGGCGTTGCTTGGGGTGTTGCTGGCAATTCTTTCTCTTCTTCATCAACCTGTTCTGTAGATGACTGTGAAGTCAATGCTTCTATCTCCTGTGTAGGTATCAAAGATTACATCTCTGGAGATAATGACTTTGCGGTTGATGGGATCATACAATTTGTATGCTTTGCTTTCTTCACTATAGCCAACCACGATGCATTTGCGTGACTTCGCATCCAATTTCCTGCGATGATCATCATGTATGTGGGCATATGCTATGCAACCAAATATGCGGAGATGCCCAATGCGTGGCTTGTGTCCAGTGAATGCTTCATAAGGAGTCATTCCTTGTATTGGTTCGGTAGGAAGCCGATTAAGCAAATAGTTAGCTGTAGCTATTGCTTCTGCCCAATACTGATTCGGAAGATGCTTTTCACTAAGCATTGCTCTAGCACTGTCTGCTAAAGTCCCATTCTTCCTTTCAGCTCTTGCATTTTGCTGAGGAGTATCTGCACATGTGAATTGTCTTCGAATGCCGTGATTTTTGCAAAAGTTCATGAATGCTAAAGACATGTATTCACCTCCTCTGTCGGATCTCATGACCTTGATCTTTCTGCCTGTTTGGTTTTCTACCATGGCTTTGAATTCTTGAAATCTGGAAAACACTTCAAATTTCTCTTTCAGAAAGTAGACCCAACAATATCTGCTGTAGTCGTCGATGAAGGTCAAGTAATAAAGTGAACCATTGATGCTGCGGGTCTGGGCATAACCCCATACATCTGTATGAATCAAATCAAGAATACCTCATGCACGAGAGGTACTTCTGACAAAGTTGGTTTGCTTTTGTTTGCCGAAGCAGCATGCTTCACAAACCTTTCCAAGAAACTGTAGCTTCAAAATCCCAATTGCCATATTTTGATTTTTGAGATCTAACAAGTACTTGAAGTTGACATGACCATATCTCTTGTGCCATTTTGCAGATAGTGGCATCTGTTGCATTTGAGCTGACATGGCATGCTTATCTGGTACTATAGCTAGCATCCTGTATAAGCGTCCTTCTTTGACACCTTTTGCTACTAGCTGACCTCTTTTGGATTTGTCTCTGATAGTGCATTCATCACCGTCGAAGATGACTTTGTAGTTGTGTTCTGTCATTTGACCTACTGACAAAAGGTTCTTGCTGAGCTTCGGAACATAGAGCACATCTTTGACTAATCCTTTTGTACCAGTGAAATTGTTCATAGGGATAACACCTGTCCCTTGAACCGGATTCGGTGTATTGTCTGCTGTGTAGATGACATTCTTTTGACCTTCTAACGGCTTCATTTCTATGAACCATTCCTGGTGATTTGTCATATGAGATGATGAACCGCTATCGATGTACCAAGGATCCTGTTCCACTTGGTCGACTTGATAGCTGAAATCCTCTTTGGGATTGAAATCAGTGTCTAAGTGCATTGTATCAGTCGGATGCAAATCCTCACTTGCAAGAAACATATTTCCATGTTCATTTGCAAAATGATTGTGACTAGAATGTCCACCACGATGATTTCCTCTTCCTCGGGAATTCCCTCGATTACTGCTGGATTGACCGCCTTGGTCGTACTGCTTCTTGCGGCAATCTCTTTCATAGTGTCCAAACTTGTGACAGTAATTGCACTGGATGTTTGACACATTGGTGGATGCATTCCCTCGTCCTTGGAATCTTCCTCGGTTGGAATGATTTCCTCTTTGCTGATTTTGATGTTGCTGAGGATGATGCTGATGCTGATGCTAATTCTGACTTTGATTTTGTTGATGATGACCACTTTTCTGATATGATCTACCTTTGTTTCTACCTTTGCCTCTGCTTTTGTCTAAAGCTGTGAATGCTTGATCATTAGAATGACCTTTACGTGCTTGAATGGCCTGAGTCCTGAGTTCTTCACCAAGTAGAACTGACTGAAGTTCTTCCAGTGTTGGAATTTGCCGTTGGATGGCAATACTCTGGACTAGATTCTCATATCCTTCTCCTAGTCCATTCAGGATTACTTGAACCATTTCTGCAGGATTCATAGTCTCTCCTGCTGCTGCAAGTTGATTGTTGTAGTCTTTGATGCGGAGTACATAAGCATGACCGGTTTCACTGCTGTTGCAGAAACTCTGGTTGATTTGGTTTCTCAAGGTGAGAATCCTGGATGTGTTCTTGGACTCGTAGAGAGCTGCGAACATATCCCATGCTTCTTTTGATGTCTTAACTGTGTTGAGCTGTCCTAGCATGACATCTTGCACGTTCTGCTTGATCAGGTGATAGGCATACTTGTCTTTCTTATCCCATTCTACTTGAGCTCGGGCAATGGCAGGATCTGCTACTGGTGCGGAAACTGTTTGTGTAGATGTAGATCCCGATGTAGATCCCGTTGCTGGTACTGTGACACCAAATGGAGTAGAGCTACTGGTGGTTGGATCGGCCAATGGTCTAGGCATTAATCCATCGACATACTCCCATTTGTCCTGAAGCACAAGAATGGTCTCCATTCGGTATTTCCATGTACCGTAATTGGAGTTGTCTAACTTAGCAGATGCCTCCAGATTGAGGTTGCTAGTCGACATGGTGCAAACAATGTACTCAAAAGTGTCCTGAAAAACTCTGTATGAATCAACTGCAAATACACTGAAGATGCCAAGTGAAATCTCTGTACCGTCGGTGAAGATAGAACTGCAGTATATAAGATCTGATCTGTGTTACAAGGCTTGTGGCAATGATGCTGGGAATAGCCAAGAGACTTTACAAGGCTGAAAAATGATGTGCACGATGCCGTGAGATAGCCAAATAGGCTTTACAATGGTGGCATGTGTGTGTGAAATCAAGTGCTATCTGCCCACTGAATCAATCTGCAATGCCTTTGAAGCTGTGAATGCCTGATCATTAGAATGACCTTTACGTGCTTGAATGGCCTGAGTCCTGAGTTCTTCACCAAGTAGAACTGATTGAAGTTCTTCTAGTGTTGGAATTTGCTGTTGGATGGCAATACTCTGGACTAGATTCTCATATCCTTCTCCTAGTCCATTCAGGATTACTTGAACCATTTCTACGGGATTCATAGTCTCTCCTGCTGCTGCAAGTTGATTGTTGTAGTCTTTGATGCGGAGTACATAAGCATGACCGGTTTCACTACTGTTGCGGAAACTCTGGTTGATCTGGTTTCTCAAGGTGAGAATCCTGGATGTGTTCTTGGACTCGTAGAGAGCTGCGAACATATCCCATGCTTCTTTTGATGTCTTAACTGTGTTGAGCTGTCCTAGCATGACATCTTGCACGTTCTGCTTGATTAGGTGATAGGCATACTTGTCTTTCTTATCCCATTCTGCTTGAGCTCGGGCAATGGCAGGATCTGCTACTGGTGCAGAAACTGTTTGTGTAGATGTAGATCCCGATGTAGATCCCGTTGCTGGTACTATGACACCAGATGGAGTAGAGCTACTGGTGGCTGTGGATCGGCCAATGGTCTAGGTATAGATCCATCGACATACCGTCGGGATCTCCGTCGACTTCGAAGCTCTGTGAGGCTTGGAGATGCCGCCGTTGATGGAGGCGGCCCGTTGGCTAAGCCTTAGTTGTTGCGAGAGCTTGGAGCCTATTGCAGGTGAGGCTTGCATGCAGGTTATCGTTGGCGTGATAATATTCAGCACCACCAATAAGGATGATCTTCACAATCACTGCGACGATGAGGTTTACAGGCACTTTAGCTCCGAAGTATTCGATCACTCCACCTTCGAGGAGCAGGGCATCGGTTTTGAACCAGACTACGCAAGAAGCGCCAAATTTGTTAAATGCTTCGGGAAGGATAAAGCCAGCAGCTCGTTGTGTCGCAGTTCCTTCCCTGCTCCCACCCACATTCGTCATTGAACGATCCTGTCCCTATCAGGGAGCAATTCGCTGGAATGCGTGAAATCCGAGCCGACCTTAGACTTGGCTCCTAAAATTCAATCTTCGCGCTGAGAGAATGAGCTCAATTTCACATTTGCAAGGTTAGGCGTCATCAGTTTTAGAAACGTTGCCCACCACGATGAAGCTTCCTCTCTCTATGGCTCTTAGTGAGAAACCCAGGTCCAATGAGAACGGTTAGTTATGTGAGTAGCTGCAAACACGCTTACAGAACTTTTGGATGTAGAAGAAGCTATGGCCTTCATTGGAGAGCGGCTAGCTAAGGAAACGTTGCCTTAGAAGATAATGCTCTGATACCATGAAAAAATAGAATATATACAAACCCTTTTAGGGTTAGGGTTAGGGGATCTAACCCTTTCCTTTATAGCACTCTATAAGGTTAGTGCTATGCACATATGATCACGTGATGGTGCTATGCACACATGATCACATGATGTTGAGCATGAACTCTCAACACCTTCCCTCAAGATCAACATCATGAAGTAGGCCTTCCCTCAAGATGATGATTCTGGGGAATCGAAGAAGGACTGAGCATTACATTCCATCAGCCTAGGTGGAGGGGTGGCACATGGAGGAGCCATGCCACCTTACATTTTATAATATTACTTCCATGGATTATGTACATCACACCTCATGGGTCCTCTTACGTGGAAGGGTGGCACATGGTTATGCCCTGCCACCTCAACCTTGGGCCCTATGCACACCATATTTTATTATACTATTGCCACATGTACAAACACACACACATATTAATGCCTTTTTTCTTAGACAATTTTATCCATAACAGTAGTCACCCCCAAAGAAAAACAAGTGGCGGGTTTGCATCGACTAAATGCGGCCACCAAGAGGGACCATTATCCTCTTCCCTTTCAAGACCTCATTCTTGAGAAGGTAAGTGGTCATGACATGTATACTTTCTGTGATGGTTACTCTGGGTTTTATCAAATCGGAATTGTCAAAGAAGATGTGCTTAAAACCACATTTGCCACACCTTGGGGGACATTTGCATTCAAAGTAATGCCATTTGGCCTCACCAATGCTCCTGCTACCTTTCAAAGATTTATGCAAATGGTGTTTGCTCCTTATTTGGGGGATTTCTTGGAGATGTTTTTAGATGATTTTTGTATATTCTCGTCACGTAAGGAGCATGCCATGAAGCTTAGGTTGGCCTTCCAAAGGGTCAATGAATCGAATGGCAGTCTCAACCCTGAGAAATGCACCATTGGAGCCACTCAAGGGAGGTTATTGGGACATATTGTCTCATCCGAGGGCATCAAGCCTGACCTCGAGAAGGCAGAAGCCATCCTCAAGCTCTCCCCACCAACAACCAAACGTCAGGTATGCTCATTTGTCAATCTAGCAAGATACTATCGGTGCTTCATTGATCAATATGCTACTTTGACACGACCCATGACTATGCTATTAAAAGATGGGGTTGATTTCTCTTGGGATGAGGATTGTGATCATGGGTTTGCACAAATCAAGAATGCTCTAGCTTCAAAACCCATCCTATGCAATCCTGATTGGTCAAAGACTTTCTATATCAATCCTGGGTTTGGTGAGCACACTCTGGCGGGTATTCTTCTCCAGCAAGGGGAGGATCGGTTCATGTATCCTGTTTGATTTGCTTCTCGACAATTGCTCGAAATTGAATGACGCTACTATAAGGCTAATAAGCATGCCTTGTCTTTGGTATTCTTCATTGAGAAATTTAAGCATTATGTGGCTAGAAAGTCCATTATAATCTCTAGCAATGGTCTTGCAAAGCAGGTTCTTCAATCACCAAATCCCATGGGCCGGTTGGCCAAATGGTTGGTAGTTCTACAAGAATATGATTTTTCTTTCAAAATTGTAAAACGGGGTTGTTCCAACTTGAAGAATGCTTTGATTGATTTAGAGGAGTGCCTTGATGTAACCCTTGTAGTGGCCATAGAAGTTGGGGATCCATGGTATGGTGGTATCTACAGGTTTTTGATTGCTTTCTCCTTTCCTCCAAAAAGTATTAGCTATGAGAGAAAGAAGATCTAAAGAGATAGTAGGTGCTACACTCTCTTTGATGGGGTCTTGTACCATCACGGCATGGATGGGGTACTAAGACAAGCCATTGATGCAGATGAAGTGCCTAAGGTATTGAAGCATTATCATGATGGATTTTGTGGAGGCCACTATGCCAGTGACTATATAGCTAAGAAGATTTTACATGTTGGATACTATTGGCCAACCTTGTTCAAGGATGTCACTTTGCATTGCAAAACCTTTGAACCATGCCAATTCTTTGGTAGGAAGGATTTGCATCGTTGGCAACATCACCCAGTGATGTCCTTCCATCCGTTTCAGAAGTGGGGAATAGATTTTGTCGGGCCCTTGCCCATGACTGCCCGCACAAAGAAGTATCTTTTGGTAGCCACTCAGTACATCACTAAGTGGGTTGAATCAATCACCCTCCCCACTGCAAATGGTAAGGCAGTTTCAAATTTCATATTTGAATGTATTTGCACAAGGTTTGGCACACCCATGGAAATAGTTTTTGACCGTGGGAGTCCATTCTTAAATGAAGCAGTGGAATTGCTCATGGATTGCATGGGTATTGGTCATCACACTTCTAGCATCTATTATCCATCATCCATGGGTCAAACGGAGTAGACCAATGGCCTCGTTTGTAAAACCATGGGGAAAATGGCCACGGGGAACAGGAGCTAGTGGGATTAGAAGGTCACTGAAGCTGTGTGGGCTTACAACATCACCCATAAAATGTCTATAGGTCACACTCCTTTTGAGTTGGTATACGGTATTGAGGCCATTTTACCACTAGAGATAGAGATTCCGGCTTTGAGATTGGCACAAGAATAGAGGATGATAGAAGATGAACATGTAGAGGCCTGCCGGTTGGTGCAACTTGAGAAGATAGATGAAACCCGACGCCTTGCACTACACCAAACAGAGATCCAAAAGAATCGACAAAAGGCCCGCTTGGATGCTAAGATTCGCAAGGGATGGAAAAGACACTTTACTGAGGGGGATGTTGTGCTATGCTTTAATAATAGATTGGACCACCAAATGGATAAGAAGTTCCTTCCATTGTGGACCAGTCTATACAAAGTCATCAAGGAACGTAGCAATGGGTCTGTACAAGTTCAGGACCTGCATGAGCCATATGGCACGAAGGTGATCAACAAGCATTACCTCAAGCCCTTCTTTGTGCGTGATGGACCCAGGCATGGAAATGTTGTGCATTCCCTGCCTGGGGGGGAAACTGTTATGGATAGATTTGTCTAAGGAAAAAGGCATTAATATGTGTGTGTGTTTGTATGTGTGGCAATAGTATAATAAAATATGGAGTGCATAGGGCCCAAGGTTGAGGTGGCAGGGCATGACCATGTGCCACCCTTCCACGTAAGAGGACCCATAATGTGTGTTGTACATAATCCATGGTAGTAATATTATAAAATGTAAGGTGGCATGGTTCCCCCATGTGCCACCCCTCCACCTAGGTAGTCCCATGCCTGAATTTAGTGAGATATGGCCCAAAGTCCATGGGACAAGTAATATATAATAGGTGGAGATCAATATTATATTAGGTTATTCCCTCCATATAGGATAGGCCCATGTGGGGGAGGTATAGAAGGTCCAAGAGTGCAAGTTAAATAATGGGGAAAGTAGGATGAGCTGGCAAGATTCCTTGTGCCAACCCTCCACTTGTCCTCCTAGAGGTTTAAACGTATTATAAAATTGGGGAGAGACAAAGGGAGTATCATAGACTTGAGATATGGGGCTTGATTTATGTGGAAAAATGAGGCAAAGGGTTGTCGCACACAATTGAGAGTGTGTAACCACCTAGCCCACATGGGAGACTTCTCCACACACACCATGCATGTGGGAGGATGCATTTATTAGGAGAGACCCCCTCTCTTGGCTATAAAAGTAGGGGGCTATTCCTTGATGAGACACGCTCATCCTTGTAATGCCACCTAGCTAGTACTTTGATTTCTCCCTTCCCTTCCTTTCAAATAAAGCATGGCCCTCTTCCCTTGATGTCTCCATCTTTACATTCCTCCTCCCATCATGTACATGCTTCTCTTCCCCCTCTCCCTTTCCCCTTGTGCCATAGTCTCCCTCTTCATTCCCTCCCCTTCTAATCCCTTCTCCCCTCCCATGATAATATTTCGCCCGCACGTTCTCCTTTCCTCTATGGCCTTTGAGCGTTGCCATGCTTAGTGTATAGCCTCATGTCCTGATTTCTTTTCTAGTTAACAACACCAATGAGTATCGCCTTAAATTCTTCTATGCTCAACCACCTTGAGGGACAACGGACCCTCTTTGTCACTAGAGAGGATTTGCTGGGGGGGGGAAAGATGTGATGCCAAAAATTGATATTTTTTATTTGGCATTGGTATTGTTTTCTTCTATGTTTGATAAGAGTTTGAGTATCAAGTGATAGCCTAGCGACTCTCATCTATTTCTATTTTCTAGGATATTGTATGGGATTGAGAGGATGAGTGGAATGGATCATTGTAAATACCATAGGTATGAATTATAAATACCTTGGTATGGGGTGAGAGTTATTTGTGTATGGGATATTATGGGGTTTTTAGAAAATAGGAAGAGTGAGTCATATAAAGAGGTGGGCTTATGTCCATGTGTTCCAATAATATAAGAGAGGCCACATGCCAAACATGTGGAAGGCATGTGGAGGAGTGTGGAGTCAAGAGGAATCCTTCTAGAATTCCCATGTGGAATACAGAGGATATGGACGTATGGAAAAGAGGGGGTCCCTATGGGCTTCATGTGGGGAGACTCTTGACTTTCTCAATATTTTAAGAGTCTTGAGCATCTTTTGATGGGACACATGGCAAGAGTAGCCAAAAAGGACATGGATGGTGACATACGGGCTTATGTGATTGATGGGGAAAAGAATCTACAGGCAGCAATTGTAAATGGGTGAAGGAGGGTGACAAAATCTCTATAAAAGGAGCCCTCCTCTCCCTTGTTCATCATCTCTTCCACCAGCAGGCCTCATGTTGCTGTAGCTCTAGTCTCCTCAAGCCTCTTTCATGAGCTTCTCTCCCTCTTGTAGATATTCTCTTATGTAGACTCTTGAGTCCATCTCTCTCTAGTTCATTCTCTCTCTATGAGTAGTCTTGAACTTTCGCTCCCTCTTGTACATATTAAACCTCTTCTTATCCCTTGTGTTTGTAGTATTTTAAGTGGCATTGGAGTGGAGTCCCACTCTATTGGTAATGAAGATCACTTCAAGTTCTCTCTCTTGAGTGTCTCTTTCCTTTTTCCACTGCACATACATGGTTTATCTATTTCCCAAGCCATAAATGGAGCTCTTCCTTCCCTCCTAGGCAACCTCTATGGGACTTGGATCGTTGATGAAGTCTAAGCATGGAGGTAGTATTCTCCCAAGTTAGCACCAGTAGAAGGAGTAGGTGTTTCTCATTTTTTTGTTGTCACATCTTCCCCCCCCAGCAGATCCATGTGCTTGGCATGGGGGTCTGTGGCCATAGTATCTGCGAATAAATCACTTTTAACTGGTACTCATTGGCACGTCCAAGGACCTCTTGACCATTTGCATCTTCCAAAAAAGAAGTATTATTTTTAAACTTTTTCTTCATCCTGAAGGGACCTTCCTAGCGTCGAAGGAGTTTCTTGTCTAGCCGCTTCCCCACACGACCATCAAACTTCATGACCAAGCTTCCTTCTTTGAGTTTTGGCTTCTTCTTCTTCTTGGTAAGAGCATCATACCTTGCTTTGTGACATTTTTGTGTTGCCTCCAAATGTTGAAGTGCTTGAAGCCACCTCTCATCCAAGGTCTCCAGCTATACTAGATGTTGGGCATGTGTTTCTTCTTTATTGCACAATCGAGAAAAGACGTGCGAAGGCTTGAGATTTCCAATTCTATTGGCAAAATGGCCTCCACTCCATAAACTAGCTGAAAAGGTGTGAAACCAAGGAAGAGCTTATGAGTGGTTCTATAAGCCCATAAAACCTCCGGTATATGCACATTCCACTTCCTTTTCATGGTGTCTACTAGCTTAGACAAGGACCCACAAAGCAAACCATTAGTTTTTTCCACAAGACCATTGCATTGGGGATAATATGGAGTTGATGTGACATGATTTATTTTCAATTTGTGCACCAAAGATTCAATTAAGTCATTCCTAAAAGACCTCCCTCCATGTAAGTATTTCCAAAGGGCAACCAAAACGGGCACATATAAACTCCTTCAGAAATGATGCCACCATTGTTGCTTTGTTGTTGACAGTAGCTTTTGCTTCCACCCATCTAGTTGCATAATCAGTTGCAACTAATATATAATACTTCCCTTGTGAAGAATGAGGAAGGGGGCCAAGAAAATCCAAACCCCACCTCTCAAATGGACCATATGCTGGAATGGGATTCAAGGGCCCAGGAACCAATTGCTTGCATCGATATGCTTGGCATACCTCACAACTTTGGCACCACTCATGGACATCTTTGTTGAGTTGGGGCCAATAATACCCTATGTTAAGTATCTTTCGAGTAGTGCTAGCTGAAGCAAAGCGACCTGAACATTCATGACACAGCTCTATAATCCTTTTAGATTCTTCCAAGCTCACTACCCTCCTAAGAACCTTATCTTTACCTTGCTTGTATAGAACATCCCCAAGGATTGTATAAGGACGATCCTTCCTTGTGAGCCTTTGCTTTTGTTGAGGGGTCAATCCATGAGGAAAATGTCCATCCACGTAATATTGAACATCTTGGAGCTCTGACCAACCTGTATCTATCAATGCAAGAATAAATTCAGTGAAAGAAGCCATAGATTTAGTAGCCATCTCATCAGCTTGATGATTATCTTTTTACTTTGAATATGCACAAACTTGCAAAACTCAAAAGCTTCCTTTAACTCCATTACTCTTTTATAAAGATCTTGTAGATTAGGACTCCGTGCCTTATAAACACCTTTCATTTGCCTAATGACCAGTTGAGAGTCTACTTTAACCTCTACCTCTTTCACTCCTTCCTTTAGGAAATCTTCTAATCCATAGATCAATGCATTGTACTCAGCCACATTATTTGATATTGCTTTAGGAAATTGCCTACCCTTGGCCCATACCTCTTTTCCTCCTGGATCAAATAGAATTATCCCCTCAGCCCCACATTTCCTAGAAGGGCTAAAGGCTCCATCAAAATGTAGCTTGAAAGCTATTAGCAAGGTCTCCAACTCTTCATTTAAGACTTCCTTTGCCTTTGTTACTTCTTCTTCCTCCTTACCTATAAGCAAATCTGCCAGAGAAGCTCTAGTGGTGCTTTCTATAATAAAAGTGAAAGAGAACTCTTGAAGCTCACAAATCCACTTAGCAAACTTTCTAGCAGGATTGGGTTTGTGAACCAAAAATTGTAAATCAGGTTGAGACGTAAGGAGGAAAAAAGGGCGAGGCAGCAAGTATGACCTAAGCTTCTTCACTGCAAAGACCAAAGATAAACCTTCTTTCTCCATTTCACCGTACCTCTCCTCATCCTCCGTGAGTTTTTGACTTGCATAATACACTGGTTGCATGCAGCCTTGCTCACCCTTTTGAAGTAGTATAGCTCCCACTGAATGAGTTGACACACTTGGATTCACATAGAAATCATCCTCCCACCTAGGAGGCTACATAATTGGCCTTTGGCTCATGCATTCCTTAAGCAAACAAAATGCCTCATCTTCCTCTAGTTCCCATTGGAAAGATACATTTTTCTTTTTCAATAAATTTATAGGATACATCTTTTCAGAAAACATATCTACAAAGCACTGGTAATACCTTGTTTTACCCAAAATGCCCCTTACCTCTCTGACATTACTAGGTGGTAGAAGGTCCATGATTGCTTGTACCTTCTCACGATCCATTTCTATACCTTCCTCTGAGATAAGATGTCCTAACAGAGCCACCTTCTTCTTGGCCAAATGGCATTTTGTAGGATTAAGGCAACCTTTTGCATCATCAATACTTTTCAATGCAATCCTCAACTTTTCCAAGTGATCCACTCAGCTTGAATAAATGCAAAAATCATCCAAAAACACTCTTATGAACTTTCCCAAGTAGGGTGCAAATACCTGGCTCATGCAATGTTGGAAAGTTATTGGTGCATTAGTTAAACCAAATGGCATCACCCTATATGCATACACCCCCCATGGTGTAACAAATGAAGTCTTCCTTTGATCTTCCTCACAAATTTGAATTTGGAAGTATCTAGAGTACCCATCACATACTGAATATATTTCATGGCTTGCAACTTGATCCAATATCTCATCTTGAAATGGTAGAGGAAAATAATCCCTCTTTGTGCATGCATTCAGAGGGCGAAAGTCCACACAAACACACCATTTCTTTCCTTTCTTGGGAGTAACCACCACTGGAGAAACCCACTCTGAATTCTCAACTAGAAAAAAAAAACCAGTTTGGAGCAAGTTAGTTACCTCCTTCCTGAGCACTTCTGCTTGTACCACTCCCAACCATATAAGCCGTTGCACTACTGGCTTGCTTTGAGGCTTCAAGTCAATTTTGTGCTCCACTAAGGTAACTTGGCACACCTGCGAGTAACTATTTGCAAACAAATTAGGAAACCCATCAAGCATTTCTAGGTATTCATCTCTTTCAGCACCTGTTATAGTCTCATCAAGAAGAATCTCATTTTGTTGGCGAAGACTAGTGCGATCCACCACTTCCTTTTACATGGTTGAAGATGATTCTCCTTTTGAAGCTCCATTTCCTTGATTGTCCCCCAAATCAACACCAAGGCAAAGACCAAACACCACTCCTTCCACCTCTCCTTTGAGATGGATCTCGGAGGTGCCACTTGTCTCGTGATCGGATGACTCAAACTTTGAGCTCTCAAAAGTTGAAGTTTCCTCCTTTGCCACCTTCTTGTGGCGACTTGATGTTATAGCAGACCTTCCTATTCCCTCCTTGGAGAATAAGATCACTTGTCTCCCACTTCTGTACTACCTTCACTTGACGCGGAGCCAAGGCCTTCCCAAGATCAATGGGTAAGCCCTAGCATCTGGTTTTATAGGAATAACTTGAAATGTTTTAGGTACAGAAATTCCACACACATCCACTGCCAAATTCTTCACAGCTCCTAGAGTTTTCACTCTAGTATTATCAACCAACTTAATGCGATAAGGAGAGTTAAGAGAAGATAACTTCAAATCAGCATCTTTCATTGTCTTTTCACTCATGACATTTATCAATGCACCCCCATCACTGTATGCATTAGAAATAGTCTGGCCATCTATGATGACATCAACAACAGGTACATCATCTCCCACATCTATGTCTACCTTTTTTGCCATAGGTGTCCCATTATACTTTTTCTTCTTTTTCTTAAACTCCCTAGTGCTATCCAATTTAATCCATTCCTTCCTAAGTTTTGGAGAGAGTGCCAAAAGCTGCCCAAATGTGATTTGTGCCGTCTTCTCTCTAAGGTTTGTCAATAGATCATAACTAAGAGTCCCTTGTCCAAGAGGAAAATCAGATTGTCCAATCTTTCTTCGAGGTGATTTTTTTTCTTATGTTTCCGTTCTTTCTCTTCCTCCTCTTCCTTGTCACTCCTAGTTTTACGACTTCTTGTCATCAATGGCATCAAAGTTTCTTCATCTTCCTCCTCTAAACATGTTCTTTCTAAGAGTACTACATGCTTGTCTTCTCTTTTTTTCAATTTTGGACATTTGGGACAATAGTGTCCCTTCTCTTTACATTCATAACAGGTAACATTGCTTTTATCCCAAGGCTTATCCTCAGTTTGTGGAGGACTAGGTGGCTTGGCATTCACTAAGTGCAACTTCAAATCAGCCAATTCTGCCACAATTGTGCAATATTGTGATCCAATGAGGGAGTAGATACCTGGGATGTTGAGGCTACCTCTACCTGATGTGCCAGAGCCATGACACTTGTAGATGGCTGAAATGCGGACTCAATCCACCTCCTCCTTCAAAGCAATGCAAAGAGCCTCTTTGAAATTACTAGGATTTTTTCTTAGAACATTTCCACACAAGGTAGAATCCAAACCATAAACAAATTTGCTCATCTTGAGATGTTCCATTGCTAATGATTCTTTAGAATCTCCCATAGAAGATGAAGAAGACTCAACCACATGCAAAGTAGCTTGTTGGTACTTGATGAATAAATCCTCATACCTCATAGCAAAGGTCAAAACTGACTCTCCTTCCTTTTGGGAAATCTTCTCCAGCTATATTAACAAGGAATTTAGTGACTCCAATGTCCCAAATCTCTCCTTCATTGCCTCGACCAAGCTTTCCCAATCATCCTTGGTATCTTTTGGCAAGGCCTCGTACCAAAGGCCACACCCTCTAAGAAATCTAAAAGTATCTCAGCATGTTCCTTCATAGACCAACCAATCAAGTGGCATGCTTGATTGAATTCCTAAAGGTAACTCCTCGGGTCGTCTCCTTCTGATCCATGGAACACTGGAATTTTGTACATCTTGCACAAAAAATGAGCACAAAGAAGAAAGTCTTTGCTTGTGAACAAGCTGAGATCGTGAGGTTATGATAGGAAAATCCTAGGCAAAACCTACCCGGCATCTCCACCAAAATATGTGACTCAGATTGTCCTTATCTACTCTAGTTTGTGGCTCAGTTAGTATGCCACCTTAGTTAGTTGAGTTTGGTTTGAGACCCACATATAGGGTTCTTCTATTTTCTTTGTACAAGAGTTCTTTTGGCTTTCACAACTAAGAAGAGGAAAACTATTTTCAGCCTCCACCTTTGTGTGTATTCCCCCTATTGTGCATGTGAGAAAGTCACAAGTGAGACTCCTTCCCTCTCTCCCACTATCTTCACATGGTATCAGAGCCTTGTTCGTGGTAAGGAGCTCAAGAAAGCAAGCCAAGTTCGTGGTGTCCTGGTAAGAGGACCAGTGTTGCTTTCCTATTTCGAGGTTGGGAGCAAATCTCTGCAGGTAGCACAGCCAGAAGTGCAAGAGTGCACTATCTCAGATTGAGACGCCCTTCGTGGTGTGGCGAGAGCGTATTTTTTTGAATTGAGGCCGTTTCGGGGGTCGTTTCGAAGGCGGAAGTTCTTCACAGGCACTCAGAAAAAGGCCCTGTTTTTACTGTGCGACCACTGCGTGGCTAGTCGGTGGAAAGTTATCGCAGAAATTGCATCGTATTCCTGTGTGCAGAGATATTGGAGGTTGCAGATTCATGCCTGTTGCCTGTTGATGCAAAATTGTCACTAGAAAGTGACTGTGTGGTGAAATACCACTTTCGTCAGTTTTGCAGATATGCCCGTGTGAGGCAAAAGCTGTGTTCTTTGCAGTCACAGAATATTTTGCAGTGTTCTGTAATGGCATCTGATTCTCTTTCACAGATTGTCACTGAAAAGCTTGACAAGAACAACTTCCAAGCATGGAAGTTTAGAATGACGAATTTCTTGATGGGAAAAGGCTATTGGGAATTCATTACAGGAAATGAAGAAGAACCTGTTCTTCCTAATGTTCCCAGTCAACAGGAAATGCAGGCATTTAAAGGATGGCATGAGAGAGCCAGGAAAGTTATGTACTGGCTGTCTATCAGTATTTCGGATTCCATGATTGTGCATATTCAGGATGCAAATACGCCAAAGGAGGCATGGGATACTTTGGCAAAAATGTACAGCACAAATACGCAAGCCAGGAAAATGCAACTCAAACAGGAGTTGCACAATGTGCAAAGAGAAAATTTGAGCATAAATGACTACCACATGAAAGTGAAGAAAATTGCAGATGCACTTGCTTCCATTGGGTCGCTAGTGGATGATGACGATTTGGTCTCTGTGACCTTAAATGGTCTAGGAAAGGATTATGCACAATTCCGGACATCCATTGCCGTTCGTGAAAAATTTCCTGATTTTGAGGAGTTGATTGCTCTTCTAATTTTCGAAGAGCAAAGAAATGGGGGTGCATCTTCTTCAGCAGGAACTTCAAAAGAAACTGTCTTCTACTCAAATGCTGGTAGAGGTAGAGGCAGAGGTAGAAGAGGCCGATCTGCAGGCCGTGGTAGAAATCAAAATATGCAGCAAACGTAAGAAAACCAGTCCTATGCAGGAGGACGTGGTAACTCTAGAGGCAGGGGGAGCCAAAGAGGCTGTGGTGGATGGCAGAGAGGCCAAAATGCAAACATCAATATTGAATGCTACTATTGTGGCAAAATGGGTCATATGGCTAAGGACTGCTATAAAAAGCATAATGACATTATGAATGGAAAATTGCAGCAAGGCAATTATGCATCCTCTAGTAGACAAGGTGATGACAGAAATGAGCATTTCTTTATGGTGCAGCATATGACAAATTCTGTAACAAGTGCAGAAGAAAGCAATGATGTGTGGTATGGTTATTCGGGTGCATCAAACCACATGACAGGTCACGCTGAATGGATGCAGGATGGAAGAAAAATGGAAAAACCAGGATTTGTGGAGACTGGTGATGATACTGCACATCCTATTATGCAGATTGGCAAAATTCCTTTGTCTATGCAGGATGGGAAAAAGAAATACTTATCTGATGTATTTCATGTCCCGAACATCACCAAGAACCTGGTTTCTATTGGTCAAATGGTTGAGCAGGGCTTGCACGTTAGATTTAATCCTCATGGATGCTTTGTTGAGGATATGAAAAATAACGGTCGCTTGATAGCAAAAGGAAGGAAGAAGGGCAGGATGTTTACGTTGGATGCAGACATGCCTGAATTGAGTGCAGCAATGTTTGCACATGGGACCGGTGTAGTTGCAGATATTAATATCTGGCACAAACGCATTGGTCATGTTAATATACAGCGACTTAAATCAATGCAAGCCCAAAATATTGTTGCAGGATTGCCTAAATTCAAGGTTGTAGAAATGCACAAGTTTTGTGAAGCCTGTCAATTTGGGAAACAGGCAAGGAAACCTTTTCCTAGGCATGTTCAAGAGAGTAAAAAGCCATTGAAACTAATCCACTCTGATGTGTGGACTACAAAAGCTGCATCTATTGGAGGCTGTCACTATTTTGTCACATTTATTGATGACTTCAGCAGAAAATTGTGGGTGTATTTTATGAAAAAGAAAAGTGAAGTGTTTGGGCACTTCAAAGCTTTGAAAGCTATGGTTGAAAAAGAAACAGGCCTGCAAATAAAATGCCTAAGGTCAGATGGAGGGGGAGAGTACCTCTCAAATGAGTTTGCAAGGTTCTTGCAGGAGCATGGTATAAAGCAGCAATATTCATGCAGTCATACCCCACAGCAAAATGGAATTGCAGAAAGGAAAAACAGGCATATTGGAGAAGTATCTCAGGCTATGCTAAATGAAAAAGATCTACCAGATTATTATTGGGCTGAAGCAGTTGCTACAGCAGTGTATATAATGAACAGGACTCCCACTGCAGCAATACATGGCATGACGCCAGAGGAGATGTATACTAGTAGGAAACCAGATATTTCTCATTTGAAAATTTTTGGTTGCATTGCCTATGTCCATGTGCCAGATGAGTTGAGGTCCAAGTTGGATCCAAAAGCTGAGAAGTGCGTCTTTATTGGTTATTCTCTGCAGCAAAAAGGGTATAGATGCTATAACCCTTCTACACGAAAGTTCATAGTGAGCAGAGATGTTGTTTTTGATGAGATGAGCAGCTGGTATAAACCAGTAAATGTGATGATTGATGTAGATGCACAAAATGGTAATGCTGCACAGAATTCACAGCAGCAATCACAAAATATCAGTGGACCTAGAGTGTCCTCTAGTAGTGGTTCACATACTTCGCCATGGACAGGCAGATTGAGATCAGGAGAATCTCCTCAAAGCAATGCAGAGAGTGGTACGCAGGTATCACGAAAAGGAAAAGAGAAGGTAGATCAGCCCATGTTTGATGTGAATGCAGGTCACTCTTGTGTGGATGGTGAATCCAGTGGCTCAGAACAGAGCATTGATGATGAGTTGGGTATTCCCTCTGTTGTTACACCTGGAGTAAGGAAGACCAGGGATGTTTTGAGAGCACCTGGAAGTGAACCTATTTTGCACAGGTCTACCAGGGTTAGGTATCTTGTGGATAGGCTGAAATATGATGGATTTACAGCCATTCACTATGCCTATATGGTCAAAGTGATACAGGAACCAGAACCCACTTCTTTTGAGCAAGCCATGGGAAATGAAAAATGGGAGAAAGCCATGGATGAAGAAATGGATGCCTTGGATGCTAATGCTACATGGGAATTGGTGCCTTTGCCTAAAGGCAAGAATGCAATTGGCTGTAAGTGGGTTTATAAGATCAAGCACAATGCAGATGGTTCTGTGAATAGATACAAGGCAAGATTAGTTGTCAAGGGGTATGCACAGACATATGGCATTGATTATGAAGAAACTTCCAGCCCCGTTGCAAGGATGGCAACCGTAAGAGCAGCCATTGCTATGGCTGCATCAAAGGGATGGTCTTCACATCAGATGGATGTAAAGAATGCCTCCTTGCATGGTGATTTGCAAGAAGAGGTCTTTATGGAGCAGCCAGCAAGTTATGTTCATGCTACTCACATCCTGAGTTTGTTTGCAGGTTGAAGAAAGCCTTGTATGGCTTGAAGCAAGCACCTAGAGCATGGTTTGACAAGATAGGACAGTATCTTGTCACTATTGGCTTTCAGATTTCCAAGGCAAATTTCTCACTCTATGTCAGAAAAACAGAGAAAGGGATTATCCTGCTGGTCATTTATGTTGATGATTTGATCATCACAGCTGATAGTGATGAAGATATCCTTCATGTGAAAATGCTATTGAGGCAGAAGTTTGAGATGAGATTTGGGAGAGCTACGTTATTTCTTGGGCATTGAGGTTATTAGATCACCAAGTGGGATACAGCTCTTGCAGAGGCAGTATGGATTGGACATGCTATCCAAATATGGGATGACAGGCTGTAAGCCTATTTCAGTTCCTTTGGAGCAGAATGTGAAGCTGAGCACAGATGCAGGTGAGCTTCTGGAAGACCCTACTATGTACAGACGCATAGTAGGAAGTTTGATTTACATGACTATTACCAGGCCAGATTTGAGCTATGCTGTTGGGTTGGTAAGTCAGTTTATGCAGGCTCCAAGGAAACCGCATTTGGATGCGGCTAGATGCATACTCAGGTATGTGAAGTCCGCATTGCAGTATGGACTATTTTATGAGGCTGGGGTTCAGATACAGTTGCATGGATACACTGGGCTGGTAGTATTTCTGATAGACGATCTACCAGTGGATATATGTTCTCTTTTGGGAGTGCTGCAGTCACTTGGAGCAGCAAGAAACAGCCTACAGTTGCCTTGTCGAGCACAGAGGCTGAGTACAGGGGTGCAGCAATGGCTGCATGTGAGGTAGCTTGGTTGCATAAGCTACTTTATGATATGCATCAGTCTACAGATGGGCCGGTTGTCATTTATTGTGACAACATGAGCAGTATACATTTGGCAAAGAACCCAGTCTTTCATGCTAGAACAAAGCACATTGAGGTGCATTATCACTATGTGCAGGAGAAGGTTTTACTAGGTCTTATTGATCTAGTTTATGTCAGCACAGAGGATCAGGTAGCTGACATATTCACGAAAGCATTGGGCGCAGAGAAGCTGCGCAAGTTCCGAGACCTGCTTGGTGTGCAAGATTTGGGATTGAGCTCAAGGGGGAGTGTTGGGATATCGAGCTCCACTCGCGATATGCTTGGGTGACTATTGTGCATTTATGTCACCAACTTGTTAGCTAGAGATGCGGTTGGTACACCGCCCACGAATAATAGCTGGATGACAGCTATCCTTATCTACTCTAGTTTGTGGCTCAGTTAGTATGCCACCTTAGTTAGTTGAGTTTGGTTTGAGACCCACATATAGGGTTCTTCTATTTTCTTTGTACAAGAGTTCTTTTGGCTTTCACAACTAAGAAGAGGAAAACTGTTTTCAGCCTCCACCTTTGTGTGTATTCCCCCTATTGTGCATGTGAGAAAGTCGCAAGTGAGACTCCTTCCCTCTCTCGCACTATCTTCACACCGGAAAGTGCAAGAGTGCATTGTCTCAGGTTGAGATGCCCATCACAGTGTGGCGAGAGGGCAATATATGCTGCGGGACATGGAGAAGCCCTTGGTAACTTTATTTTTCTTATTCGAGGCCATTTCGGGGCCCGTTTTGGAGGCGGAAGTTCTCCAAAGCACTGAGAAAAAGGCCGTGTTTTTGCTGTGCGACCACTGCTCTACATGTCAGTGAAAAGTTGCCACAGAAATTGCATCGTTTGCTTGTGCGCAGAGATACTAGGAGTTAGAGAATCATCCTTATTGCCTGTTGATGCAAAATCATCACTAGGAAGTGACTGTGTGGTCGAATACCACTTTCATCAGTTTTGCAGATTTGCTAGTGTGAGGCAGAAGCTGTGTTTTTTACAGTGACTGAATAATTTGTAGTGTTCTATAATGGCATCTGATTCTCTTTCACAGATTGTCACTGAAAAGCTTGACAAGAGTAACTTCCAAGCATGGAAGTTTAGAATGACAAATTTCCTTATGGAAAAAGGCTATTGGGAGTTTATTACAAGAAATAAAGAAGAACCAGCTCTTCCTAATGTTCCCAATCAATAGGAAATGCAGGCATTTAAAGGATGGCATGAGAGAGCCAGAAAAGTTATGTACTGGCTGTCTATCAGTATTTCAGATTCTATGATTGTGCATATTCAAGATGCAAGTACGCCAAAGGAGGCATGGGATACTTTGGCAAAAATGTACAGCACAAATACGCAAGCCAAGAAAATGCAACTCAAGCAGGAGTTGCACAATGTGCAGAGAGAAAATATGAGCATCAATGACTACCACATGAAGGTGAAGAAAATTACAGATGCACTTGCTTCCATTAGGTCGCCAGTGGAAGATGATGATTTGGTTTCTGTGACCTTTAATGGACTAGGAAAGGATTATGCACAGTTTCAGACATCCATTTCCATCCGTGAAAAATTTCCTAATTTTGAGGAGTTGTTTGCTCTTCTAATTTTTGAAGAGTAGAGAAATGGTGGTGCATCTTCTTTAGGAGGAACTTCAAAAGAAACTGTCTTCTACTCAACTGCTGGAAGAGGTAGAGGCAAAGGTAGAGGAGGCCAATTTGAAGGCCATGGTAGAAATCAGAATATGCAGCAAACTCAAGAAAATCAGTCCTTTTGAGGAGGACGTGGTGACTCTAGAGGCAGGGGGAGCCAAAGAGGTCATGGTGGATGGCAGAGAGGCCAAAATGCAAACAGCAATGTTGAATGCTACTATTGTGGTAAAATGGGTCATATGGCTAAAGACTATTACAAAAAGCAGAATGACATTATGAATGGAAAATTGCAGCATGGCAATTATGCATCCTCTAGTAGACATGGTGTGTTGAGAGATATGGTGCCATGAGCACTTGTAGAGTAAAGGTATGAGCAAAGGGTAAGCTGCCACATGGCATGGAGGAGATATCCCACATGTGAGCAAGCAAAATGGATGTAAGTACCCTCACCTATAAAAGGGAGGTTCATTTGAAGGAATATCAATCAAGCACTTTGCACTATCTCAAGATTCTCTTTATGAGTCCAAGTTAATCTATCTTGGAACCTAATTGACTTGAGATACATGTCATGAGCACTCTCTTCATCATGCTTGCACTTAGGTTGCATCCTCCGTCGATTAGTGTTGTATTAGGATGTTGTCTTAGTGACTAGGAGAGTAGGATCCTCACTTTGTCATGGTATCAGAGCTTAGGTCTAGTCTCCTAGATTAGTTGTAGGCATATCTTAGGAGCTCATGTTTTTTCTCCTAGGTTAGTTTTTTGTTCTAGATTGAGGGAGAGTTCCGTCCATCTGAGATTGAAAGGTTTCCGTTCATCTTCTTCAATTCAATTCATTGTTTCTTTGAGAGACATTGTGTGTGTAAGAGAGAGAGTATCTTCTTCTTCATTTTGACTTGAGAGATGTGAGAATAAGATTTCTCAAAGCTTTGAGAGGTGTATTGTGAGGAGTATTGCCTCTCTGTCTTTCAAACTACAACTAAGGTGGCCTATCTACAGCATCTAAGCTCCTATCTACAAAGGAGGAGTGTCTAGCAGCATGACAATGCAGGCAACAACAAGTACAAATTTCTCATAATCCACTCCAGCTGCCCTTGTCGATTGCATAGCACGGTGGCAGCCTTTCTTCAGCTTGACGTCACGAGAACGGAGCTTGGGAGCGACAGGAGGAGATGGCTACAAGCTTATCCCATAGTTGAGCTTCTCCAACTCTGCTACGCCATCACTCCCTATAGTTTACGCTCTCCAGCAGCCAAAGCCGTGCCTCTCCAAAACGGCAGCCCGTTCACAATAGAAGCGCCAGAGCATTTTTAGCTCCTGGCTCTCCATAGCTTCAGACCTGCAGATAGCCTTCTCCTTCAATGCTCAGCCGACGGAATCAGCTCATCGATGCTCCTCTGCAATGACCCGACCGGCTCTCAAACGAGCTGCTACAACCTCAAACTCTACAGAGCTTAAGGCTCCCACCACCTCCATCTAACTCCAACGGCTGTTGAAGGCCTTCTCCTGCAAGGCGCACCCGCATCTCTGTCACGAAGCATTTCCGTCGACGTCGTCTGCAGATCTCAAAGTTTTCATTTCTTTGCTAAAGTTCTCTACAAATGCCACGTGGTAGATAAGGTAGTCAAAAATTAACTATGGTTAGGTTCAGCTACTTGGGTTAGTTGAACTATGGTAAAGTGAATGTAACCTTGGGTTTATCTAGTTGGGTCACAAGAATGCCACATCAGCTTGCACAGTCAGCAGTGCTTTCTAAGCACAGAGCCTCTTGTTAAGCACAGTATGGAATTCAGCATGTGAATCCCTGTGACACATCATCAAAGGCCCTCTTCTTCACAAAACCTTCAACAAGCCATAACTTGCAATCCAGGAAGGATTTGCACACGCTCCAAAAAGGAAAAGTGATCGTCTTTTCAAGCTCTACGCGTCTGTTAGATCATCATCATTGTATGCAATTAGACACTGCCAGATTTGAAAGTATCATCAAACTGGTAAGACCTTTGCAATGGCAATTCGCACTCCAACTGTTGAGAAGTTCGCCGGGGAAGGATTTCACACATGGTCTACACAAATGAGATATCTCCTAATGCACCAAAAGCTTTGGAAGACTGTAAAAGAAGACATACACTGCACAAAATGATGCTTGGAAGGAAAAAGATGAAGCAGCACTATCACTCATTGGTTTGCACTTGGGTCCAAACATAATTCATCATATAGACTCTAAGGATCATGCCAAGGATGCATGGGATGAGTTGAACACACTGTTTGGTGCAAAAGCCAAAAACCAAGAAATCCATCTTAAGATTGAATTCTATGGTATGCACATGGGCTTCAATGAATCCATGGCACAATTTGTCAACAAAATCAAAAGCATTATGACCCAACTAGAGGGCATAAATGCAAAAGTAGGAGAGAAAGATACTTGCAATTCTCCTTAAAAGCATGCCTGCAGAGTACAGTGCACTGACAACCACTTTGAAGAATTTGCCCGATCCAAAGTTTGAAGAATGTGTATAATCTCTTCTCGAAAAAGAAAGAGAGTTGAAAGCGTCGACATCAACATCAACATCAACACACAACAGCTATAATGAAGAACAAGCACTATTCAGTAAAACATCAGTGAAATGCTACCATTGCGGAAGGATGGGTCACTATCAAAGTGACTGCAGATTGAAGAACAAACCAAAGTGTCACCATTGCAAGAAGCTCGGACACAAGGAAGAAGATTGCAGATTGAAGAATCAACAAGTCAACTACGTGGAGTCGTCATCAAGCCATGAGCCAAAAGGTGACATCAATGGAATGTATTGAAAAGCAAAAACCTTGCCAACCTTGCCTATGTTTTGTAATCAAGCCTGACCACCTGAGAGTAGCTATGAAAGCACCCAGGGGAGGTATTGACATGTAGAAGCCACACTTGACCACCTTAAGTAGCATGCATGCACTAAGGGGAGGTGATGGATTTGTAACTCACATCTGACCACCTTGCAGTAGCCAAAGGATTATGGCACCAAGGGGAGGTGTTGAGAGATATGGTGCCATGAGCACTTGTAGAGCAAAGGTATGAGCAAAGGGTAAGCTGCCACATGGCATGGAGGAGATATCCCACATGTGAGCAAGCAAAATGGATGTAAGTACCCTCACCTATAAAAGGGAGGTTCATTTGAAGGAATATCAATCAAGCACTTTGCACTATCTCAAGATTCTCTTTATGAGTCCAAGTTAATCTATCTTGGAACCTAATTGACTTGAGATACATGTCATGAGCACTCTCTTCATCATGCTTGCACTTAGGTTGCATCCTCCGTAGATTAGTGTTGTATTAGGATGTTGTCTTAGTGACTAGGAGAGTAGGATCCTCACTTTGTCATGGTGATGACAAAAATGAGCATTTATTTATGGTGCAACACATGACCAATACTATGACAAGTGCAAAAGAAAGAAATGATGTGTGCTATATTGACTCAGGTGCATCAAACCACATGACAGGTCATGCAGAATGGTGGATGCAGGATGCAAGGAAAATGGAAAGACCACGATTTATGGAGACTGGTGATGATACTGCACATCCTATTGTGTAATTCGTAAAATTCATTTGTCTATGCAGGATGGGAAAAAGAAATACCTGTCTGATGTATTTCATGTCCCGAACATCACCAAGAACCTAGTTTCTATTGGTCAAATGGTTGAGCAGGGCTTGCAGGTCAGATTTAATCCTCATGGATGCTTTGTTGAGGATATGAAAAATAATGGTCGCTTGATAGCAAAAGGAAAGAAGAAGGGTAAAATGTTTACATTGGAATTGAGTGCAGCAATGTTTGCACATGGGACTGGTGTAGTTGTGACAAAACATGTGTGCCTCAGGATCTATGGAGCGCTCTAAGGTGGATGAAACCTGTGTGGAAACATGATGAAGAGAGTGCTCATGACATGTATCTCAAGTCAATTAGGTTCCAAGATAGATTAGCTTGGACTCATAAAGAGAATCTTGAGATAGTGCAAAGTGCTTGATTTATTTCCTTCAAATGAACCTCCCTTTTATAGGTGAGGGTACTTACATCCATTTTGCTTGCTCACATGTGGGATATCTCCTCCATGCCATGTGGCAGCTTACCCTTTGCTCATACCTTTGCTCTACATGTGCTCATGGCACCACAACTCTCAACACCTCCCCTTGGTGCCATAATCCTTTGGCTACTGCAAGGTGGTCAGATGTGAGTTACAAATCCATCACCTCCCCTTAGTGCATGCATTGCTACTTAAGGTGGTCAAGTGTGGTTTACATGTCAATACCTCCCCTGGGTGCTTTCATAGCTACTCTCAGGTGGTCAGGTTTGATTACAAAAATATAGGCAAGGTTGGCAAGGTTTTTGTTTCTCCATACATTCCATTGATGTCACCTTTTGGCTCATGGCTTGATGACGACTCGTTTGCTTCTTTGCTTGGTGTAGCTACCTGCATGATGCTTTGTTCTACCATATGCCTTGATGCTTTATGTGTGGATGCCATGCTTTCTGCTATGGACATCTCATGCACTTGTGCTTTCGGCTTGCTTTTTACATCGATGTTTGCATTCATGCTTTGCTTTTCCAATTCTTGCAAAGGTCTTACCAATTGATTTCTTTCAATATTGGCAGTGTCTAATTGCATATAATGATTCTGATCTGACAGGCGCGTAGAGCTTGAAAAGACGATCACTTTTCCTTTTTGGAGCGTGTGCAAATTCTTCCTGGATTGCAAGTTATGGCTTCTTGAAGGTTTTGTGAAGAAGAGGGGCCTTTGATGATGTGGCACAGAGATTCACATGCTACTTGAAAAACTATGCTTGGCAAGGGGCAATGTGCTTAGGTGGCACTTGGTGAGGTGGCAGTTAACCAATCCTAACCATGGTGAAACTGTACCGAGTGGTAAATTTGACCAACCTTATCTGCTTTGGCTAACCAAGGTAAAACTTATCCTGGGTCAAGTTTTATCTGCCACGTGTCATTTTTTTTGTGAGCCTTAGGAAACATTAGAAAGACACCTTTGAAGATGCAGAGGAACGACAGCTCGCAAAGGCACACGATTTCTTCTGAAGATTTCGTGTCACGGTCTCGGAAGCGACGGTGAGGATTGGAAGCGCTGGTGTTTGTTGCTAGAAGGTCGAGGATGCACAGGCAGTTGATGGCTTTTGCTTTGGCTTTGCATGCAGAGCGTTGCCGCAGGTGCCATGTTGCATACGGTCGTTGAAGCTGGGTGCTTGGGAGCTTGATGGAGCTATTGGCTTCGCTGGAGTCGCTGAGCTTTGTCAGTAGTTTGTAGAGGCATCACTTGTGAAGGAGAGGCTCTTGTCTGGTTGAAGTGTCTGGTTGAAGGTCGTAGGTTTAGAGACTGGCTCGACGGAGAGGCTTGGCAAGACGCTTGGAGTCACTGCAGTTCGTGTAGGGTCGTTGGCTGCCTTGTGCATGGAAGTGTTATTGAGATGCGCTGTGGGAGCATAGCAGCCCGTGGCTGTGGCTATCATGGATACGAGTGCGCCTTGTAGTCCAGTCGTTTGAGACGTAGGGACCCGAGGGCTCTTGGATGGCACTGAAGCTGTGGAAGAGCCTTCGTCGATGATGGCTTTGGAGCTCGACTCAGCCGAGAGAAGCTCGCAACTCATACAGTTGGTTGTTGGCGAGGGCTATAGTTCGTTGAGTGTGTTGTAGAGCCTTCGATGGAGGCACCTTGACGCTATGGCGGTTGATAAGGAAGACGATGAAGGTCGCGGGAGTCTTTTGGAGCAGCAAGTTAAAGGCGTTGCCCTACTCATCTGTAGATGGCGGCTCGCTTGATCTATGGATTGCTTGTCTCGTCTGTGAGCAGGCTGGAGGGAGTTTGGGCTGCGCCTTAGGAGCCACGATTGCTTGAAGGCTAAGATGAGGAGAGCAGTTGTTGGAGCAGTCCATGGAGTCACCGTGAGATAGTCAAGGTGCTTGAAGCTTTGGAGATCGATTGGATCATTGCTACCCTTCACAAGTGCTTTGTGTTGCTTTGTCGGCTTTGATGCCCGTCTCTCCTCTCAGGAGGAGAGTATAGATTTCTATCTCAAAAGGGATCTCTCTGAAGAACCTCACAACTTCTTATCTCAATGGAAACACCTCTCTCTCATGGACGGAATGAATGGACGGAAATTCCTCTCTCAGCAAGAAACACTCAAGCTCACAATGAACTCAACTCTCTAAATGAAGAACTCTCAAGATCTAAAACTAATCTTACATTCTAAAACTAATCTAGGAATGGGAGCAATCCTAGTGAACTACTCATGAGCTAAACTAGGAGAGCTAAACCTATGCTCTGATACCATGACAAAACATGTGTGCCTCAGGATCTATGGAGCGCTCTAAGGTGGATGAAACCTGTGTGGAAACATGATGAAGAGAGTGCTCATGACATGTATCTCAAGTCAATTAGGTTCCAAGATAGATTAGCTTGGACTCATAAAGAGAATCTTGAGATAGTGCAAAGTGCTTGATTTATTTCCTTCAAATGAACCTCCCTTTTATAGGTGAGGGTACTTACATCCATTTTGCTTGCTCACATGTGGGATATCTCCTCCATGTCATGTGGCAGCTTACCCTTTGCTCATACCTTTGCTCTACATGTGCTCATGGCACCACAACTCTCAACAAGTTGTAGATATTGATATTTGGCATAAACGCATTGGTCATGTTAATGTACAGCGACTTAAATCAATGCAGGCCCAAAATATTGTTGCAGGATTGCCAAAATTCAAGGTTGCGGAAATGCATAAGGTATGTGAGGCCTGTCAATTTGGAAAACAGGCAAGGAAACCATTTCCTAGGTATGTTCAAGAGAGCAAGAAGCCATTGGAATTAATCCACTCTAATGTGTGGACTACTAAAGCTACATCTTTTGGAGGCTATCATTATTTTGTCACTTTTATTGATGACTACAGCATGAAAGTTTGGGTGTATTTTATGAAAAAGAAAAGTGAAGTGTTTGGGCACTTCAAAGCTTTGAAAGCTATGGTTGAAAAAGAAACAGGCCTGCAAATAAAATGCCTAAGGTCAGATGGAGGGGGAGAGTACCTCTCAAATGAATTTGCAAGGTTCTTGCGGGAGCATGGCATAAAGTAGCAATATTCATGCAGTCATACCCCATAGCAAAATGGACTTGTAGAAAGGAAAAACAAGCATATTGGAGAGGTATCTCGAGCCATGCTAAATGAAAACGACCTACTAGATTATTATTGGGTTGAAGCAGTTGCTACAGTAGTTTACATAATGAACAAGACTCCCACTACAGCAATACATGGCACAATGCCAGAGGAGATGTATACTGGTAGGAAACTAGATATTTCTCATTTGAAAATTTTTGGTTGCATTGCCTATGTTCATGTGCCAGATGAGTTGAGGTCCAAGTTGGATCCAAAAGCTGAGAAGTGCATCTTTATTGGTTATTCTTTGCAGCAAAAAGGGTATAGATGCTATAACCCTTCTACTTGTAAGTTTACTGTGAGTAGAGACATTGTTTTTTATGGATGAGCAGCATGTATAAACCAGTAAATGTGATCATTGATGTAGATGCACAAAATGGTAATTCTGCAGTGAATTCACAGCAGCAATCACAAAATATTAGTGGACCTGTAGTGTCCTCTAACAGTGGTTCACATACTTTGCCATGGACACGCAGATTGAGATTAGGAGAATCTCCTCAAAGCAGTACAGATAGTGGTACACAGGTACACAAAAAGGAAAAGAGAAGGTAGATCAGCCCATGTTTGATGTGAATGTAGGTCACTCTTATGTGGATGGTGAATCCAGTGGCTCAGAATAGAGCATTGATGATGAGTTGGGTATTCCTTCAGTTGTTACACCTGGAGTAAGGAAGACCAGGGATGTTTTGAGAGCACCTAGAAGTGAGCCTATTTTGCGCAGGTCTACTAGAGCTAGGTATCCTTTGGATAGGCTGAAATATGATGGATTTATAGCCATTCACTATGCCTATATGGTCAAAGTGATACAAGAACCAGAACCCACTTCTTTTGAGCAAGCCATGGGAAAAGAAAAATGGGAGAAAGCCATGGATGAAGAAATGGATGCCTTGGAAGCAAATGCTACATGGGAATTGGTGCCTTTGTCTAAAGACAAGAATGCAATTGGCTGTAAGTGGGTTTATAAGGTAAAGCACAATGCAAATGGTCTGTGAAGAGATACAAGGCAAGATTAGTTGTCAAGGGGTATGCACAAACATATGGCATTGATTATGAAGAAACATTCAATCCGGTTGCAAGGATGGCAATCATAAGAGCAGTCATTGCCATGGCTACATCAAAGGGATGGTCTTTACATCAGATGGATGTAAAGAATGCCTTCTTGCATGGTGATTTGCAAGAAGAGGTCTTTATGGAGAAGTCATCAGGTTATGTTCATGCTGTTCATCCTGAGTTTGTTTGCAGGTTGAAGAAAGCCTTGTATGGCTTGAAGCAAGCACCTAGAGAATGGTCGGACAAGATAGGATAGTATCTTGTCACTATTGGCTTTTAGATTTCCAAGGCAGATTTGTCACTTTATGTGAGAAAAACAGATAAAGGTATTATGCTGCTTGTCATTTATGTTGATGATTTGATCATCACAGGTGATAGTGATGAAGATATCCTTCATGTGAAAATGCTATTGAAGCAGAAGTTTGAGATGAAGGATTTGGGAGAGCTGCATTATTTCTTGGGCATTAAGATGATTAGATCACCAAGTGGGATACAGCTCTTGCAGAGGCATTATGGATTGGACATGCTGTCCAAATATGGGATGACAGGCTGTAAGCCTATTTCAGTTCCTTTGGAGCAGAATGTGAAGTTGAGCATAGATGCAAGTGAGCTTCTGGAAGACCCTACTATGTACAGGCACATAGTAGGAAGTTTGATTTATATGACTATTACCAGGCCAGATTTAAGCTATGTTGTTGGATTGGTAAGTCAGTTTATGCAGGCTCTAAGGAAACCGCATTTGGATGTGGCTAGATGCATACTGAGGTATGTGAAGTCCACATTGCAGTATGGACTATTTTATGAGGCTGGGGTTCAGATACAATTGCATGGATACACTGATGCTGATTGGGCTGGTAGTATTTTTGATAGACAATCTACCAGTGGATATGTGTTCTCTTTTTGGGAGTGCTGCAGTCACATGGAGCAATAAGAAACAGCCTACAGTTGCCTTATCGAGCACAAATGCTGAGTACAGCGGTGTAGCAATGGCTGCATGTGAGGTAGCTTGGTTGCATAAGCTCCTCTATGATATGCATCAGTCTACAGATGGGCCAGTTGTCATTTATTGTGACAACATGAGTAGTATACACTTGGCAAATAACCTAGTCTATCATGCTAGAACAAAGCACGTTGAGATGCATTATCACTATGTGCGGGCTCGAAGGTTTTACTAGGTCTTATTGATCTAGTTTATGTTAGCATAGAAGATCAGGTGGCTGACATATTCACGAAGGCATTGGGCACAGAGAAGCTGTGCAAGTTCAGAGACCTACTTGGTGTGCAGGAATTAGGATTGAGCTCGAGGGGGAATGTTGAGATATCGAGCTCCCCACTCGTGATATGCCAGGGTGACTGTTGTGCATTTATGTCACCGACTTGTTAGCTGCAAATGCGGTTGGTACATCGCCCATGAATAATAGCTGGATGACAGCTATCCTTATCTACTCTAGTTCGTGGCTCAATTAGTATGCCACCTTAGTTAGCTGAGTTTGGTTTGAGACCCACATATAGGGTTCTTTTATTTCCTTGTACTAGACTTCTTTCGACTTTCATAATTAAGAAGAGGAAAACTGTTTTCAGCCTCCACCTTTGTGTGTATTCCCCCATTGTGTATGTGAGAAAGCCATAAGTGAGACTCCTTCCTTCTCTCCCATTATCTTCACAGGAGAGGGAAGAGAGAGGTCTCTTTTATAGAGCAATTCTCACCCTCCATCACCTTGTTAGATTTTCAACCAATAGATTCCTTCACCCCTTGGTGACATAAGGACATGGGTCACTATTAAATGTCCTTTTGGGCACATTTTGACAAGTGTCCCATCACAAGATCCTCATGACTCTTTAAAATTTGAGAAAGTCAAGAGTCTTTCCCCTTGGAGCCCATAAGGACCCTCTCTTTTCTATATGTCAACATCCTCCATATACCACCTTGGAATTCTAGAAGGAGTCCTCTTGACTTTACACTCTTCCACACTCCTCCACATGCCCTCCATGTGGTTGGCATGTGCTCTCCATATTATTTTAGTACCTTATGGAGGCCATGCAGTCATCTGGCCCACTCAAAATACATGACTCATTTCTATTTTCCCAATTACAAATCAAATAATATATCTCTCAAACCATTCTATCCCTATACCAAAGTATCTATAATTCATACCCGTGGTATTTACAACGATGCACTCCACTCATAATCACATTTGCAATCATTTTCACTAATTATTCTAATTAGTGTCAAACCCACATTAATGATCACATGAAATAAAGTAGTCGACATCAAAAGATTGACAAGCTGCAATGAGAGTAGCCGCAAAGAGCTGTCTCTCACCACCAACTTCTTCGTCACGCTTCGTGGTTCTTTGTCTCCATGGCTAGCTTTTGTCACCTTGCGGGCCCCACAAATCCTCCCACAGGTTTCAAAAAAATATATCATTTTTTGTTGTCACACTATGGATATTGAAGCAAGGCTCAAACCTCAATGGAGAGTACCATTTTTGAAGTACGAGGCATTTTGGCGGACTACTGCTTGGTCAGGCAAGACCAACAAGTTGACTGCACTTACATGCCTCTCCAAAGATGATGGGATGTGGAAATATTTTGATGTAATGAAAGCCTCGAATCCTTGCATCATCTAAAACTTCCAAAGATGGCTACCTCCTATGATCTTGCCATGCAAATGTAGGAGATTAACACAACTTTTGCTACAGTCCCCGATCCAAGTAGCAATAATGCATTTTTTCCAACTATTGATCATTTTGCTCTAGGACATCTCTACCAATGAGCCCACAATGGAAGAATACTTTAGTGACTCCTTTCAAAGATAGTTCTCAACACTAGCCCTCAATTTTTGCAAGTTATCCAACTATAATTATGTGTCAAAATTCTTCATGGTAACCCATCCACCAACGATGTGTGACACAAACTAAGGTTTGCTACCTCCATCCATTTTTCTGCATCTCCCAAAGACTATTCAACCACCACACGATAATGAACAATGCTCTCAAGTCTAATATTATTCACTGTGTCCAATTCACAAAGAGATTATGAATAGGAAGGGGGGCATGTGAACTGCCATGGTTGACAATGACATATTTTGCAAGATAGCATAGAGAATAAGGAGAGGATTAAAGGAATATAATAGAAATCTGACTTGGAGCCATATGGGCCCAAGTGTCTTGTAAAAACAAGAAAGAGAGAGAGGGATAAGAAGAATAGGGTTGGCCCTCCCTTCAAAAGAAGGAATTTATAAAAAGCCAAAGGTTTGACTTTGGTCTTCATTGTTGTATGCACACATTTGGGATACAAGCTCTCTTTCTCTTCCATGAGTTGTCTTGGTTGTTGTCTTATTTCCTACCATAGTGCCTTTGTGATTGCCACTCCCTCTTCCCCTTCTTTATTCCCCTCTTCCCTTCCCCTTCCCCTTCTCTTCTCTCTTCTCTCATTCCCCTCTTCCTCTCATGGAGTCACACCACAACAATCTAGAAGTTTCTTGCATGGCATGTGGACGACAAGCCCTTGCATTGCTCCTCACCATGGAAGTCAAGGAGGGAGTGCCCTCAGCATATTGTTAACTTCCCCATGATATGTGAGTCACAACTAGAACTACACAAGAATCCAACCAACTAAGTGCCTAAACGCGGGATAATAAGAAAGACCCAACCTCCAAGGGTCAAGGTGAATACCTAGTCCCCACCATCAAGAAACAACACCATCACTAAGGCACAACAGCTCTGGTACAAGATTGCCAACAAAAATTTGATCAATGGCTCAAGACCCCAGCAAGGTGTTGGATACGATCCATCCAAACTTTTAGACCTTCAGTAGATCCCCTAAGACCTCTCCCATACTTAAAAATGTGCGAGATGAAGGATCAAGTTGCTCGTCCAGTGGAAGGGTCATTTTCTCCTAATGCATAAAATGTTTGAAGAGGACCCCACATGGCACCAGGCCATAGAAGAGCACAACATGTCCTTTTATGGCTTTGAAGAGACACAGTCAGAGGGAAGACAAATCATTACACAACCTCAAGATGTGATTGGCTTAGTCACACTCTTGTCCACAAAGGTTAAGATGCCCATTGCCACCTTGCTAAGAGGGAGCCATACCCTTTAGAGGGATCTCTCCAATTGGATGAATGGACAAATGGTCTCCCCCAAGGAAGTGCCTCATGAGGTAGTAGAACCCCCTTTGTTGAGGAACCAAATCTCCTTAAGGTACCAATCAATAAGCTAGGAGTGACTGGGCCAAGTGGGGATGGCCTGAGATGTGGAAAGTACAAATCTTGCAACAATCAAGTTAGCTGATGGAGAGATGACCCAACCAGTAGGAGTACTAAAGAGATATTAAAAACAAGAATTTTGGGCTTACCTACCATGTATAGTTTATGGCTATGGAATTCCATGACCAACTAGATGGTTATGACATTATACTGGGAGACACTTCATGCATATTGCAGGATTGGCCATGTTGGTCCTCGAATCGAGTATATCTATGCAAGGACATGTAGATCACGAGGATTGACCTTCAAACTTGGAAAGCCTATCCCATGCCCGATAACTTATTTGTAGCCGAGTTTGACACTACTTAGTGGACTACTTTCGTGAATGTGTTCCCAAGCTTGTAACAAAAAGGATGCAAGAGATGACCAAGATGAACATTTGTATGCTCCCTACCCCACAGACTTGAGTTTCCCCCATGATTGGATGCACGTCCCCACAACCATAGACTCACTCAAAACAAGAGGAAAATAGATGGCCACTTATGATTACAAGGTGCCAAGGACTATAATCCCCTTGAACATGATTGATATATTGAGGGCACCTGAGGAAGGAATGAAGGTTAAGTTTGACCTCCAATGGCTAAGATATGTCAATGATGTTATCGAGTTCTACCCAACTGGGGAGCTAGATTGAATAGGCTGTAAGGCCCCATTAGTGTCTTTGGAGTAGAAAAAGCATCTCCATAAAAGGCTAAATCCTCATCAGGAGCTAAGCCCCCATTCAAGGACAAGGTCTCAAGGGCTAAGCGAAAAAAGACTTCTCGTAAGGAGAAGCAACCCGATCCAAAGGACTTGGAGGACGACAAAGAAGAATATGTTGATCAATGCCAAGCCTCCAAGAACTTTAAGTCCTAGATGGTCTAAGGCCACAAAATACTTCTAGAGCAACCTAAGAGAACTACCAAGGAGGGAAACCAACAAGGTTATGATGGTCCAGCTAAGGTTAAAGAAGTAGACCTCATATCCTAGGATGAAGACCCTAAACCGGTCTACATAGCTGGTTGAGCTCACAATCAAATAGGAAGAGGCCTTGATTTCCTTCCTTTGAGAATACAAAGAAATATTTGCCTAGAAGTACATGGATGTGAAGGGTGTGCCTCATAATTTCATTCAACACACCATCCCTATGATGGAAGACATTAGACCAGTCAGGCAAAGACCCCATCTTATGAATCCAAATACGCGACCATCATGAGAGAAGAAATTCAAAAGCATTGATGTGGGATTCATATACAAAATCAAACATACGGATTGGGTATCCCAAAATTCATCGTGCTAAAGAAGAATAGTAAGATTAAAGTATGTGTCAATCTAAAAAAGGTAAACTATACCACACGTAAGGACGATTATCCGCTACCATTCACAAATCATGTATTAGAGAGTCACCAAAAAAGAAGCCTACAATTTTCTTAAACAATTCTTTGGATATAACCCCAATTCTCTAGTGGATCAACATTAAATGGAATTCACCATGAAATGGGGAGTCTATGTCTCTAGAGTGATCCTTTTTTAGCTCACGAATGCTCTTGCAACATTCTAGAGGCTGATGATCATGGCTTTTAAAGGGTATTTGAGAAATTTACTAGAGGTATTTTTGGATGAATTATGTGTCGACTCGGCATGGGATGACTACCTCAAATATCTCCTATTATTCTTCAAGAGGAATCACCTCTATAGAATTTCCCTCAACCCTCTCAAGTGCTAGTTTTGGGTCAAACATGGAGAGATCTTAGGGCATGTTGTGTCTAAAATCCATGGACTACATCAAAATCAAGCTCACCCCCTACAAACACTAAAGGCATAAAGTGATTCCCTAGGCAATACAGGCTATTATAGAAGATTCACTTATAGCTATGTCAAGATTGCTCACCCCCTATACAAGCTTTTGATTGCATTTAATTGGATGCATGCCAAACCTCATTTGAAACCCTTAAACTTATCCTAGATTCAGCTCCTATTTTGCAATCACCAAACTAGGATCTAATATTCCACATGCGTATCGATGCTTCAAAATCTGCAATAGGGTGTGTTGACATAGCCAAGAGAGTATAAGTTGGACTACGCCATATATTTTGAGAGTTGCCAACTGAATGATGCAGAGATGAACTATACAACCATAGATAGAGAGGGCCTTGCGATGGTCTATGCCATAAAGAAATTTCACCACTATCTCTAGAAAATAAGTTTGTATTTTTTGTAGACCATCAAGCACTCCTCGATTTACTTGGGTATTGCAGGAGACCTTAAGGCCCACAAGGTATTTCATGCCAAATTATGGAGGCCTACTCTCTTTATAGATGCAGCTAAATCTGCTAAGCATTGTGACCCCTGCCAAAGAGTTTCCATACCCCAAAATAAGGATTATATGCCCCTCACAGGAGTTCTTACAAGACATTATTGAGAAGTGGAGCATTGATTTTACTGGATATGTGTAGTCTCCGATAGTGACTCCTTGTGTTGAGGGGATGCCAAGGCAACTCTCCGCCTCCTACCACTCTATCCTTGTGGGAGTAATGCAAGCCCATGCAGTCCAAAGTGTCACTCCAATGGCTTCCACTGTTGTATCAATGTGAATCCTCAAGAGAAGAAAGGGGAGAAGGAGGAGGGGAAGAGGGAAGGAAGAGGGGGAAGGGAGAGAGAGGAGGGGAGGGAATGCATGAAGCAAGAAGGGGGAAGGGGGGTGAGAGGCATTCACAAAGTCAAGAACAAGAGAAACATAGACAACGCCTCTTGGAAAAGAAGGAGATCTTCGATTTCTCAATCTTGCATCATTACAACTACAGAGCAAAAGTCAAACTTTCTAGTTTTTCTTCATAGCACCTTTTGAAGGGTAGGCCAATCCTCCTCCTCCTCACCACTCTCCCTATTTCACATGTTACAAACACTTGATCCATGCTCCAAGGTGGAATTCCATTCTCCTCCTAGGCTTTCCTCCACTCTATCTTCTAGGGTAACACATGACCCCCTTCCTGAAGTTGATCCATCCTTGGATCAAGTGGTGCAAAGTAGGCCGGTGGTCAACATAGACTAGACGAGGGAGCGGCGATCAATAATTCTTTAGGAAATGTGACAAAAGGGAAATTGGGGCTCCCAAAAATGTGTGTCATGCATGTCCTCAAATATTTGTATATGGTGTGCATGAAGATTGCATACTCTGAGGTACATGTGTATGGTTGACTTGCTTGAAACTTGGCCCTTCATCCAAGCTAAAGATGAGCTCGTGGTAGATATTGAGATTCCTTTATTTTGCAAAGTTGGCCATTGCTTCGAAACATCCTGTAACAAAACAATAAAGAGGCAAAAAAATGGATGAAGGCAACCACCACTAGTTCAAGGACTTCTATATTCTTGTTAATGTAGTTTGCAATATATGTAGTAAGGCTGTAGGTAGTGGCAACTAGGGGAAAATTGAAGTGGGAAGATTGTAAATGATGTTGGGGTCATTCTCCCACATTTTTCAAAAGAGGGATCACTTTCACCGATGAGGCACAAGCATATAAGTGGGATGGATGTGGTGGGAGTGGCAGGAATTATAGTAGCTGAGCCAATACTCTTGCTTCTTCAAAAGGGGGACTCTCGAGGCTGGCTAGACCTTGGAAACCACATCTGTAGGAGGCACTGTGGGGATTGGGCTCTTGGTAGCCACCTCTTTTCTTGGGCTTATGGGTGGCCTACCACTTCTAGAATGTCCACTCAATAAAAGTTGTAAGAGCTTGGACCTCCATAATATCTACAGCCTTAAGGACAAAACTTTGGAGTTTGCCTTTCCATAGGCTAAGGTTCATCGACATGTCCTCAAAAGGTCAGCATTTGTGGAGGAGGCGGCACCACTTAGGATCATCTGTTGGGATATCTTCGCTACAATCCTCTCTATCCACGAGTAAAGAAGTGGTCTCACTATATGGAAGGTTATTACTGGAGGAGATCCTCTGGTACAAATACTAGCCACCACAAAATATGCTGGACTTTGTGTGGTCCCTGTAGATGCATCCCCTAACCCCAGGTGCATGGTGGTGGATGGTTGTGATGAAAACGGCTATGTAGAAGGGGTGGAAGTGGTGGGGTAAAGAAAAATTAAGATAATTATTTAAAGGGGAAGCAATGGGGTGGCTGGGATTATTGGGTGGATGGGGGAGCTGGGAAGTATCAGAGTGGGCAGTGGAGTTAAAGACTGCTATGGCCATGTGAATTTCTTCTTCATAGAGAGATGGGGGAAAATGACATGCTCTATTTAAAAATGGTTAAAGCCTTCATCAAGCATGCACTGCATGGCCTCTAGGATTTTATTATAGATTTGGATAATACCAATTGGAGGATATTGTACAACTCCATGGGCCAAAAGATAATTATAATTCCTTTGTGCTTCCTCCTGACCATGTTCGTGTAGCAACCCAAGGCCTTTGTCCATGAAATGTGGGGTGCACGCCTAGGTAGGGAGGTTGCTTGGCTTAGAGAGTTCTAAGATTTCTAGATCAGTGTGGGAAAAAGCGAGGAATCAAGGAGGAACCTTCACCAACTATGAAAATTGAGGATTATGGGGTGGAAGGGAAGGTGTCAGATATCTTGGTCCTCTTCAAATTTTAGGTCACTATCTAAAAAGGCCATTGCTAAAATGGGATGGGCATGGATGGAGTGGTGGCACATAACATCAAAAATGTATGTGGGGGGAAGGGGGTTAGTGACATCAAGGTGGAAGTGAATAGAAGAGATCCTAAGAATATTAAAGTGGAAGTGGAAGGTGTCTTCCATTATGTGGGGTTCAAGATCATTCATGCTAAGGTTGATGGATGCATCAAGGATTTGTTTGCACTCAACCTCATTTTGAATTTCTGGCTCAATCTCTTAAGTGGGTTGTGTACGTGCTAGTTCTAGTTGATGGTACAATTGGTTGTACTGTTCGAGTTGCTCCTAATTGGATTTGTGCAGAGCCTTGATCTATCGATGCATTCTCACTTGGGTCTTCTCTGCTCGGCCACCATGCTCTAGATGAAAAGTGTATTGGCCCTAGTCATTTTTAGTGATAACTCTTTCTCTAGGGCCCCCTTTCTTTCTCTTTATTGAGATGTCCTGGTGGGCTCTCTCCAGCTTATGCTGCTCCCATGTTGAGGCATCCCTTGCCTCCTCCTATAACCTATGTTGTCACTCTTGTTCTTCCATTTTTTATGTCACTGGGGAGCTAGAGTTGGTAGAATCCTCTTGGCGGTACCGTGTGATGCCCTGTAATTGTTGTTCATGATGTGCTTGATTATGGGCATGACCCAAATTCTTTTTCGGGCTTATGGCACTGCATAACCATTTCCTTGTAAAAATAATCCGCCCAATTGGTCCTGAAATGGAACAAATCGAGAAGTCAGAGAAGCAAATTGGCAACCACCACATTATGATGGTCGGACATTTCAACCTTGGTTAAGAGCCTCAGGACATGAGCTGGCTTGACATAGGGGGGGTTCTTCATGTCATCAAATGGGATCCCCTCTTATTCTGCTATCCCAATCCACCAAGGGGGCTATCTTTTGCTCCAAATGGCAGACCTTCACAAAGAGTTTAGTCACCATGGGAAACTCAAAAAACCACCCTCATGGTGTCAATGCTCAGTTGGAAATGATGTGTGCCTCACCATTCATCTATGGAAGAGGTGACCTTGGCTGAGTGATTGTAGTTGTCTACAAACTTTGTGACTAGGTTTAGGTCGAGGGGGGACATTTGACAAGAGGCATTATGCTCGCAGCTTCCTGAGGAATGGATGGAGAGGCCATTAAGAGCAATAAGCCAACCAGTCATCACCTAGGGGAGAGGTATTGGCAATGGTCACAGAATGTTCTATATAGAGAGGGGCTGCAGGGATGAATTTCCTTCTTTTGGATGGGCAAGAAGTAGATGCTTGGCCAAATTCTATGCGGTGGGGCTGAGCTTGGGTTTCTTCGATCACCTTTTCTTGGGTGAGATTATCGGGGAGGGGTAGAGAGATAAGAAGAGTGGACGATGGGCTAGAGAGATGGGAGGAGGGATTCATAGCAGTGGTGGAGGGAGTGGTGGACAGGCTAGATAGACTAGGGGTGTGGAGTTTGGCTAGACTCCATGGGGCCAAAGGAATGATAAATTGCAAAAATATCATGGAGGGAGTCATTTGAGCTTTCTGAGGAGGAGCGCTTGGAAGGCTAGAAGACATCTGGAATGGCTTGGAAGGCCGGTTTGCTAGCTAGGAAATTTATGGAAATTTTCTACAAGAGTCTGGTTATAATGTTAACCCAATGGATTTTTGCCCAAAGGGGGTGTTTTTATACAAATTAACCCAACGCACACTGCATTAGCTATCCCAATGGACATTCCATTAGCAAGTTGGTGTCCGTGACTTTTTATGTGTGCATGACCTTAATATCCTTGTGTGTGCTACATTAGCAAGCCGACATGCACCACTTTATTATCCGAACAGGTATGTCAAGTTACAATTCATGTGCTACATTAGCAAGCTCTCTCTCTCTCTCTCTCTCATAATTTGTACTTTCCATCTTGGGACGTCCCCACTTGGCCTAGCACTATTGTGACTATGCTTACCCCTTCTTCTCCATCCAATATTGTTGTGGCATCCTTGTTTTGGTAGGTGATAGGGAGTACAACATTGGTATCATCACTTTTGAAGTATTGGCCTAGCTTATTGATCAGTACCTTGAGAGGATTCGGTTCCTTAAGAGAGCGTTCTACTACCTCAAGGGGCACTTCTTCGAGGTTGACCATTTGTCCATTCATCCAATTGGAGAGATCACTCCAAAGGGTGGGGTTCCCTTTTAGTAAGGTGGCAATGGGCATTTTGACCTTTGTGGACAAGAATACAACTAGGCCAGCCATATTTTGAGGTTGTGTAATTGGTTCTTGTCCCATTGACTATGGCTCTTCAAAGCCATAAAAGGACATGTTGTCCTCTTCTATGACCCGGTTCCATGTGGGGTCATGCTCAAACATTTTTTGCCTTAGGAGAGAACATCCCATTGATGAGCCACCTGATCCTTCCTCTTCCACCTTTTCTAGTATGGAAGAGGCTTTAGGGACTCTATTAAGGGTCTAATAGTTCAAATGCATTGTATCCATGCCCTTGTTGGTCTTAAGTCACTGCTCAAATTTCTCTCAGCAATCCTGTACCAGCTACTACCATGCCTGAGCAAGGTGTTGTTTCTCCATAATGGGTGTGGACATCCACCATGACCCTTGGGGGCTAGGTGTTTCTTATAACTTGGCATCTCCCTTGTATTTTCCCTGCCTCTGGGTAGTCGGTTGGTTGGATTTTGAACTGACGAGTATCTCTTGAAGATGATAAAGTGGATACAATGGCTGGGTCCTCATTGGAGGAGGTAGAGCCACGAGGAGGGGACTTAGTTAGTTTGGGAAGACCCATGGGTGGGGAAGAAGTAGGAAGCCAATGAGTCTAAGCAAGAAGAGGAAGAGTGGTGAGCCTGAAGAGAGGAGGGAGAGCCGAGTGGAAGAGGGGGGGAAGTGAGTGAAAGGAAACGAGACCAAGCAGGAGAGGAGAAGGGAGCCAAAATGGGGAGGGGGAGAGGAAGATAGAAGGAGGATCCATGTAAAAGAGGGGGGGAGCTAAGTGGGCTGAGCAAAAGGGCTGAGGAAGGCGAGAGAGGGCAAGAGGCAAAGAGGAAAGAGGCTACAAAGAGGGGTGCTCATAGGAGGCTAAGAAATAAGGGAAGCATAGGTTTTTAACTCCGCCTCCCTCACCTCCCCGAATTAACCCTTAATATTTCACCCTGTAAATTAACCCTTAATATTTCACCCTGTATAAATACCCCTCCCCATTCACATCTATAATACTACTTGATTTTTATTTTTTTCTAGATGTGCAGACATATTCCAGTTTCCCTTTTGACAAGTCAAGGAGTCAAAAGTATGATCGTGGGACAAATATAACTATTCGAGGTGTGCTTTTAGAGGGAGTCAATGTTCGCTTTGAATGATTTGTGAAAGAATAGATTGAGCTCTCCTATGGACCCTAATCCACTCTATTGCAACACTAATCTAAGGTGGATGAATCCTAAGAGTGATCATGATCTATAACTCAAGTCAATTAGGTTCCAAGATAGATTAGCTTGGACTCATAAAGAGAATCTTGAGATAATGCAAAGTGCTTGATTGATATTACTTCAAATGAACCTCCCTTTTATAGGTGAGGGTACTTACATCCATATGCTTGCTCACATGTGGGATATCTCCTCCATGCCATGTCATAGCTTGCCCTTTACTCATACCTTTGCTCTACATGTGCTCATGGCACCACAACTCTCAACACCTCCCCTTGGTGCCATGATCCTTTGGCTATTGCAAGGTGGTCAAATGTGAGTTACAAGATCAAAACCTCCCCTCGGTGCTTACATGGCTACTCTCAGGTGGTCAGGTTTGATTTACAAAAGATAGGCAAGGTTGGCAAGGTTTTTGTTTCTCAATACATTCCATTGATGTCACCTTTTGGCTCATGGCTTGATGACTATGCTATGTAGTTGACTTGCTGGTTCTTCAATGTGCAATATTCTTCCTTGTGTCCCAGCTTCTTGCAATGGTGACACTTTGGTTTGTTCTTTAGTCTGCAGTCACTTTGATAGTGACCCATCCTTCTGCAATGGTAGCACTTCGTTGATGTTTTACTGAATAGTGCTTGTTTTTCATTATAGTTGTTGCATGTAGATGTCGATGTCAATGTCGACTTCGATGCCTTCAACTCTCTTTCTTTTTCAAGAAGAGAGGATACACATTCCTCAAACTTTAAATCTGGAAAATTCTTTAAAGTGGTTGTCAGTGCACTATACTCTGCAAGCATGCTTTTAAGGAGAATTGCAAGTGCATCTTTCTCCCCTACTTTTGCATTTATGCCTTCTAGTTGGGTCATAATGCTTTTGATTTTGTTGACAAATTGTGCCATGGATTCATTGAAGCCCATGTGCATACCATAGAATTCAATCTTAAGATGGATTTCTTGGTTTTTGGCTTTTGCACCAAACACTGTGTTCAACTCATCCCATGCATCTTTGGTGTGATCCTTGGAATCTATATGATGAATTATGTTTGGACCCAAGTGCAATCCAATAAGTGATAGTGCTGCTTCGTCTTTTTCCTTCCGTGCATCATTTTGTGTTGTGGGTATGTCGAGGGTATGTCTTTACAGTCTTCTAAAGCTTTTGATGCATTAGGAGATACCTCATTTGTGTAGACCAGTTATGAAATCCTTCCCCGGTGAATTTCTCAATAGTTGGGGTGTGTATTGCCATTGCAATGGTCTTACCAATTGACAAATCTGGTAGTGTCTAATTGCATACAAAAAATCTAAGTTGACAGCATGTAGAGCTCAAAAAATCGGTTCTTTTTCTTTTTTGGAGTGTGTGCAAATTCCTTTTGAATTGCAAGTTATGCCTTATCAAAGTTTTTGTGAAGAAGAGAAGGCCTTTGCTAATGTGGCACAAGGATTCACATGCACAATTCCATACTATGCTTAGCAAGGGACTCTATGCTTAGGTGGCACTGTGATGACTTTTTAACCTAGGTTGGTTAACCCAAGGTTACATAAATTTTACCATGGTTCAACTAACCCAGGCTGTTGAACCTAACCACAATTAAATTTGACCACCTTATCTACCACGTGACCTTTTTTAAGGAACCTTGGAGATTTGAAGGTTTGCTATGCAGGGAAGGTTAATGATGGATGAGCGGCTTCGACAGAGGGAGCTCGAGGATGACGGGTGGAGGATGCAGTTGCTCGTGAGAAGGAGATGTTGCTCGAAGATGATGCTGGAGCTCTAATGTGACTGGAGTCGTTGCAGGTCGTGGCCTACTCGGAGATGGCCACTAGGTTGAACTGCTACCTACTACTACTACTTGTGATGCCAAAGAGCAACTATGTGGGTTGTTAATCCACCACAGTTTTGCTCTCTCTATTGTCCGACTACACAACTTTTGAAAGGCATCTCGTTGCCTGAGTTGACAAGCCTCAGATTTCTAAGATGTCGTTCCGCTCTCTATTCATGAAGCACGTGGGTAGTTAGCTGGCACGCTGCTGGATGGAGTCCTGGGCTACGGCGACTGCTTGCTATGAGGAGCTGCTCATTGCTAATGTGAGAAGTTGGAGAGTCCTATGTTGTAGTAGAATTGGTCGTGCCTACGTGTTGGCTTGCTGCATGCTTGTTGTGGCTTTGTTTGCTGAGCCACCCGTGTTTATAGTCCTTGCATCTGACCACACCCAATGTTGTTTTATATTTTCTGCATGGGGATTTTTCTTTTTCAGCCATTCCCAATGCAGTAGAAAAGCATGCTGTACAAATAGGGTGTCATGTTTCCTATCATTTGAAATGTAGAAATGGTAAGTGTGTTGCACTGACCTAGACTCCTATGAGTCGGCAACAAGTAGATTGGCATCAGGCATGGAAGAATCAAGTAAATGACTGTATGTGATATGCACAAGAATTGTTATCTACTTGTTGTACCAGTGAGCACTTTGTATCTCATCTTGTTCTTGAAAAGAATAATTTTCTGCAAAATCTATGATAGATACAATAGTGTCACCGAGAAAATTGGCAAGGCATGTCCTGAACTGCTTATCCTACCAGCTGGCTATGAAATTGTGAAGCACATATTTTGGGATGGATTGAACCACGTGACCTACAAGCTCCCTTGGCTGCATGCTCTTATCTGACAGTAGCCATCTCTTTTTATCGGATCCATCTCTTTTTATCAGATCCTTCAACATCGACATTTTCAAATCTCCTCCATTTTAGAGCAACGTGGTTGTCTTCCCGCATTTCATTTGGACAGACATTGAATGTCTTCTTCTTCAGCTTCAAACTGTAATGCTTGCATGTGCTGCAAATGCATTCAATCCTATGCCACTCATGGTCTCCCTTTGTACCAAACCACTGGCTCTCGCAGAGACCTTAGGCTACAAAATCTGCCCTCCCTTGCAACACATGATGAGGATCTAGGTGGCCTACAGACTGCGCATTCATGGGGAGGCATGGGCATCGATCCCCATGGAGCAATGCTCTAACACAACCAGATCTCAAGTCATTCATAGCTTGTCGGGCCTGGTCAAAGCCTATGTGTACAACAAACATTCGTGTCTTTGAGTTTCCTGACGTACCAGGGCTTACAATGCTCAAAGCTCCTCTACCCAATTGAAATATCCAAATTCTGATCCACAAACTTGAGATACAACTCCGTCTACTAACCCAACATGTAGGAACAACAGAATTATGAGCCCCCTCTTTGCTACTACTAAAAGAATACAAAACACAATCTAATTAAAGTATATAATGAAGCAAAACAATTTTCAACCACTGCGCTAGTTTAGGATAGTCACAATTTTAATCACTGGGCTGGTTTAGGGTAGTCAACCACCGGGCTAGTTTAGGACATGTTTAGAATAGCAATCACAATTTCAACCACCGCGATGGTTTAGCCTGACGGTCTTAACTTCACATATTAGATAATAACAAAAAGTATATTGCTTTTAATTTATGAATTTCACCATAAGAAAATAACAATATATTTCTTTTCATTTTTGAATTCCATAATTTAATAGTGGTATAGGACCCGAATAGCAGGAAATTAAATTTAATGAATTTAAGTACGAAGAAACACAATAATTTCAACCACCAGGATGGTTAATAACTAATATTTGTTCAACCACGCTGGTTCAGGACAATCACATAACTGGTGATTGAGCTAAAGCAGCCACGGTTGCATGATGTTCCAACCATCGGGTTGGTTTAGTAAAATGACAATACATTGCGAAATATATTGCTATTAATTTTTGCTCAACGATGCCACTTGGCTGGACAACAACTAACATCTATTCAACCATGCTGGTTTAGAACAATCACATCATTAGTGATTGAGCTGAACCAGCCTATGGTTGCATGATTTTCCAACCACCGGGCTGGTTTAGGACAATCACATTTAGTCCAAGCCTAGTTTAAGAAATGAAACAAGTAAACTATCCCAAAGCTCAATCACAAACAACCACCGGGCTGGTTTAGGCACCACTGACCTGCGTTGTATCTAGCATGTGTATGATGTGCTCCTCAAACACCTTGCATCCCGTCCGCTTCTTATAGATGTCCTTTTTATTTGGAGAAACTCTCGTATTTTCGTGCCAAAACGTCATCATTGTAGCAACGACTTTCGCACTTAGGATGTCTCTCCTTTTCTTGCATTTTGTTGAAGCCCATAGACTTCTCGCATTGGGATGATCATGCATTGTTTCTACTCTACGTTCAACCATTGGTGGAGCCACGTTGGTCCTTTTGATTGACAACATCTTTGACATTGTGCACCCAAGCCATTTCTCCTTTGTTTTAGGGGACACCAACATAGCTAATGTCGCCCTCTTTGCAGCTAGTTGATCTAAGTTGTGCACCCCTTTTACTTTCTCTAGGCCATTTCTCAGGTTAGAGAGCATCGCCTCTTGGGTGTCTCCTGAGGTATTGGTAGGGTTGTTACTCTATGAACTTTAGGGTGCAGGCTAAAGCTTGTGAAGACTCCAGTTTAGTAATCACTTGAATGGCTTGATGTTGTTGCCTCATCCTTTGATAAGACTAGAGAGAGTTGAATGGAATGGCTCAATGGTTTTGGTATAGGTGTAACTTTGGTATGTAAGCCTTCATTTGATCCAAATTATTGTGAATGATGCAAATGTTTTGCTTTGGGTCCATTTCTATACAATAGTTTTGTTACAAACTATGTGCTCGTCTCCTCTTCATCTCTTTAATAAAAACTTTCTGCCTCTCACTTTTTATCCAGTTCTTTGGGTCATTGTTTGCTTGGGTGTAGCCATTTTTGGTGAGGTTCAGGGACTTTTCTGTATATGGGTATCTTATATGACCCATAACTTATGCATTGCTCAATGGAATTTGGAAAACTTTGTCTTCAAGTTATAGTACACATTCCAAACTTGAACATGAGAGCAAAAAGCCACACATGCACCTCGATGTGACCTTGCGCAGACTTTGGTTTGCCATTGTCTTCTTTCGGGTAAGTTGTCTTCTATTCTTTGCTTGCCTCACCAGCTAGCTTCTCTGGATTCTGGACTGATCATGGCCATGGCGTCAACGGCAACATGTAGCTTGCCATGGCTTGCAAGAGAAGTAGATAGAGGCTACGAGACAGGAAAGCCCAAAAGCTAGGTCAAGGCACAAGGAACAGAGTGTGGGTTGAGGAAAGCATTCGCCTAGTATCGAATCAGCAATGGAAGACACTTTTGCAACACTTGTGAACAAAGAAGACTCCTTGCAGAGTAGCAGCATAGGTAATTAACATGTGGAAACTTCTCATTATAGTATTAGGAGGATGGCCTTGATTTACTATTGGTTCATTGTTACTATGTTTGCAAAACCTTGAGAGATTAGATTAGCACTCATTATTATGGCCTTGCATGTAATAAGCTATGAGAAGGACTCAAACCAAAGGTGGTTGTGAAATAAAATGATTTCATTTTGTAGACTAAGCGATCATATACATCCCATTTGGCTAGGTGTTGCATTGTTAGATGTGGAAATAAGAAAGACATCCACTAACTATATGAAGGTACTTGTGCAATATCAAGCTTTAATCCACAGAGGAAGATGAGGTGCAATAGTATGATATGCAAATTATTAGAACAAAGAGGGTGATATATTTGGGATGAAGACTATTGGGAGCATGTGGATTTAGTAATATGGAGATGAGCACAACAAAAGGTCCAAATAAAAGTAGTAGGGACAAAATACCCCAGAGTGCAATCTTGAAAGCACAAAAAAAATCTTGAAATGGCTAAGAAAAAAAGTGGAAAGAATAGTATGGATATTGATGAGCAAAAGGCTAATGCCAGCAAAAGTTAATATCCAAATGAGCAAAAGGCCAATGCCATAAAAGACAATTTGTAATGGTTGCATAAGCTCTTTCTTTGTAGCCCAACTGTAATCGATGTATTTACAACAAGGTTAAATACTTGTTTATTTGAAGGAGGACTAGACTGCTTAAACTTTGACTTGTTATATGAGGCACTTTTTTAAATTTAAATTATATTCAATAATTATTATTTTCAATTATTTTAATTGTAGTCATCACATACAACAACTTCATGTAAGCAACATTTGCAATGGTATTTGTCATACATATTAGCAACATTTTACAATGGAAGGCTCACTTGTCATACGTATTAGCAACATTTTGCGATGGAAGTACTTGTCATATTAGGAGCATATTAGCAACATATTGAGATGGGAGCACTTGTCATAAATATTATGTATATGACAAACCATAATCATGGCAATAGATCACAAAAGGATTCACAAGAGTAACTCCATATTGCAAACCAAATCAACCCTAACTCATTTGAATGCATACAAACATCTTCAATTGCATTCAACTAGAAAGTTTCATACCATCACAAGAAAACCGACAAGAAATTGCTAAGATACCAAAGCAAAAGGCGAGAATTTCAAGTAACCTACGTTCCCAAAAACATCTATTAAATCACATTTTTTGCTACTTAATCAATTTGAATAGTCCCTAATTCTTGAGATTTTCCCTCTTCCCCTAATAGGGCCTCCATGGATCCCGTATGTGACTCATACCTCCTTTATCTTCCTTATAGGTCATGTGAAGCTATCTACCAAGTAGACTAATCATGGTTTAGCATTTGATAAGTCTAGCATAGAAAGTATTTGTCATTTTGTTACAATCTTGATAAGTTTTGAAGATATATAATGCATCAATTGATATAAAGGTCAAATTTAGCAAGCTTGCAACATTATCTTCAAGAGTTTAATTCTAGGATTGCATTCAATTACTAGAAAGTTTCATACCATCATAAGAAAACCAATAAGAAATTGCTAAGATACAAAAGCAAAAGGTGAGAATTTCTAGCAACCTTCATTGACCAAAACATGTATTAATTCACACATTTTTTGCTACTTAGCCAATTTGAATCGTCCCTAATTTTAGAGATTTTCCCACTTCCCCTAATAGGGTGTGCATGGATCCCCTCAATAATTCATACCTCCTTTATCTTCCTTACATGTAGTGTGAAGTTATCTACCAAGTAGACTAATCATGGTTTAGCATTTGATAAGTCTAGCATAGAAAGTATTCGTCATTGTGTTACAAACTTGATAAGTTTGGAAGGTACATGATGCATCAATTGATAGCTCAAATTTAGCAAGCTTGCAGCATTATTTTATCTTGAGTCTTCCATAATATGTTATATTCTTGGAGCCATTGAGAGGCGTGCAGCTATGAAGTCAGAAATACAATTTTGGACGAAATGGGGTTTGAAGCTGTTCATAAACCGTTTACCAACTATAACTATAATCGCAACCGTCGAATTTATATATGTTCACTTGTGGCACAAGTGAGCACGTGATTGAAAACAATTGACAGTTGCTCTTTCAACCCTTCAGGTGAGCCTGGCATTTAACCACCTCTACATAGAATTGTCGCTCTTTCAACCCTTCAGGTGAGCCTGGCATTTAACCACCTCTACATAGAATTGTCGCTCAAAACTTTATCTATACCATATTTCGTTCAGTTTTTCACTGAGACGCTCAGATTTCATCAACGAGCTAATGTCTCGGATCACATTGCTGCACAAAGTCGATACAATTTACACATCGAAACTCCATCGAGAAGACTGGGTCCGCATGACGCTTAAATTGCACGTTCCAAATTCTCAAGCAAAAGATTGCAATTCTAAACACAAGAATGCGACGAATCGATCAGGCTGAAAGTACAAGAAACGTGAAACACTCCAGAAATTCTACGCCTAGAGGGCCGTCGGCACCTGTTGGAGTGGAGCTGTTACAAGTCTGAAAACCAGCTTGACCAACAACGCATACAATCATTGGTTCAATGATCACAGTGGCAGGATCTCGATTCCCAACGATAAAATTCAAGACTCGCAGGATCGACGGTATTCAAGCTGTTTAGGTATTTCCGAACTCAGACCGCAAAACTGATAGACAAACTGATCAAGATGGACTTCAAGGATGAAACGCATGCTCTCATGCCCATTGGCTGTACCATGTTATGAAGAAATCACCGCATGTAATTACAAGTTAAGGCAGGCCATGCTGCATAAGAGAGACAGTTTGGCACAAGTTGATGAATTCCAACGAAAACATATCTAGCAGGAAGCTGCTTCAGCCAGAGATTCTAGGGCTTCTACTTGTATTTGTAAGGACACTATGTAATCCGCAGCTTCCTTCAAAAGCATCGGAGTGTCCATCTCGCCTCCACCAGGTATTATGTAACGGAGACTGGTGATCTGGGACTCCGTCACTAAGCCGTCCGTTCGTGGAGGACGAGTTCTTTTCTGCTGCCGGCAAACATGTGGAATCGAGCTGTGAAGCGCTTTGAGATAAGCAGCTTGCCTACTTCGGTGGTGCCTCACAAGTGAGCGCTTCTTAAGTCTCTGGATGAATAGGTGATTCCGGTAAACACCAGAGTCGTGGAGGCGAGAGGCTATTAGTCTTTTGGTCGCCGTTGTCACTGCTCTCTGACGGTTTCTTAGATACAGTCCCGCATACTTGCACGAATAAAACCTGCGAGAAAACATCCGTTTTCTCGACGTACAGCTATCATCGCCCAGCGCGTTGCTGCTCTCCGATTGTAGAGAGAGCTCCCTGCTGAGCGCTCGGCTCCAGCTGACACCCCCTGCAGTCATAGCAAGGGACATATCTGTGGCATATCTGATCGCCCTCAGGCGCTCATGCATCGTCAATCGAGACCCTTGCTCATGAATATTCATAAGGACCGGCAAGAGCCGGCTGATATAGCGTTCTCGAAAGGCCAACCTCGAACCCTCTGAGAGGCAGGCAACAGGCTTGTCTTCCAACATATCGACAGTGCCCGCCTTTCCAAGCAAGCACCTGCAAGGAAGGGAAACAGGAACAGATCTGCAGCTGCTGCAGGTGGGAAGGAGTCGAGCAGCGCACACAGCGATCGGGGAGAGGAATACAGGGAAGAAAGTATAAACAAAGCGGAGGAGCAGGGCGCAAGGAAACAGTGTGTAGCGGGGGGAGGAGACCGGGAGGAGGAGGGTGGGAGGCGAGGTGGAGGAAACTATATACGCAGCAAGGACGAGGGGAGGGATAAAATAAATGGGTAGTGGAGCAAAGGTGGGAGGGGTGGGTAGGAAGCACGGGGGAGGAGAATCGAGCTCAGGAAGAAGAGAGGAGGAGGAGGAGGGGGGGGACGGGGAGGAGGGGGAGGGGGAGGTGATGGGGAGATGGGAAGGTGGTGATGGAGCTTAGAGAAGAGGGAAGAAAGGTTATATAATATACGAGCAAGGGGTCACGTTGGGCGGTCTGTCGTTATAGAGATGGCAGCAAGCGAAGGCAGAGCACAACCAGGGAACAGCTCATGCGAGCAGGGAAGAGAACGTGAGCAGATCTGGTGAGATCCGGGGGCAACCAAAGGCTGCAACTGGAATTGAGGAGCAGCCAAAGCAGGAGAGGCAACAGCAGCATCACTCAGGAGGTGTGTTTGTTGTGTGTGTGCATGTGTGTATATGTGTGTGTGTGTGTGTGTGTGTGTTTTTGTCAGTCACTCCTTTTGTCTAGTCGCCCTTGTGTAGGCCTCTGTCTCTCCCAAACTGCAAGAGAGCGTCTGTCTTCTTTTTGCTTGTCAGTCCCAGCATCTATATATTACGCTTCCCCTTGCCAGGCTTTTTGCCTTTGCTCCCCTGCACAGTTCTCCACTTGCTCAGATATTTAAAATTTTTCCTATCTAGTATCAATTGACACGTCCCTTCATTATGCAGTTTTTTCTTGCTCAGATATTTAAAATTTTTCCTGTCTAGTATCAATTGACACGCCCCTTCCTTATGCAGTTTGTATTCAATCCAGCAACAACACCCCAGTTTTAGGTGCCCGCCCCAGGGTTTTCTATTATACAGTAGTACGTGAATTCAGCTAAACAAATGCGATCTACAGCTCCTAATGTTGTTTCCTAAGTTGCTAAGTGCAGCACTCCTTCTATCCAACACAGTTTCGGCTGCAGGTTTTGCTAAACTTCAGTTTGCAAAATCCTTTTTACACCTCCTAATTCTGGTTTCCTAGTTGCAAAGTGGAGCCCTGCTTCTTATTAGCAAAAGTTCACAGTTCTGCTAAAACCTTTAAGAGTCTGAAAAGAGTAGAATCAATTTAAACACGAGAAGGAGAAGAAGCTCATTAGAATTTAGCCCATCCCTGCCAAACGTGCTTTTTAATTTTTGCAGAGAAATCCCTGCCAATCCTGCTAGTTAGCAGACTGCCGGAATATAATGGGTAATCATACATAGAAGTTGACAGCAGTTGCAGAAGAAGTTGAAGGGCTAAAAGGCCCCAAGTTTTTCACCAGATAGTAACTTCCATTTTACAGGTCACGCAAAATGGCTGAAAGTACAACAAAGCTTGCTAAATGCAGGAGTTCCAAAACTACAAAGGAAAAACTAGAAGCAATGCCAATACAAGCAACTATGCTAAAACAAGTTATTAGGACTTAAAAAGTATGTCATTGCACAAACCAAAAGCTGAACTGAACTGCGCCAAAGATAATCTGCAGTACTTTTTTTCATGAAAAGGGTAAAACAGGACGGATATTTGAAAGCATTTCCTTCTCATGAGAACCACAGTTGATGCACCACGCTCTCCATTTCCTTTCCCATGAGGAGAACCACAGTTGATGCACCATGATTTTGCAGCAGTGATGCTAAAATATCAAAGCTGGAGCTAAAAGTAATATAACTTTGTAACGGACACGCCGGTGATAATAATGTTTGGACACGAGAGCGATCTACAAATATGGAAACGAGCTAAACTGGTGATGTCGATGTCAGCAATAAGAAACAGGGGAGCATTAAAAATGAAAAGGGCAGGCAGGGGACCCTGGGTGTAGGGGTCTAGGGAGTAGGGGGGGTGGAAGGGGGGGAGAGTGAGGTGGCAAATGGGTCCAGAGTGAGGTGGCATGCGCTTGGGTGGGGGTGGGTCCTCCGTGTATTCTGCACGCACATGCCTGCACATGATTGTATGGCTCCGCCACCCACTCTTGCCCACCCCCCATGTGCGCCCCTCCCTTCCCTTCTCATACACCCCTACTCTCCCTCCTTTTATACACACTTATTATACATGTCTACTTTATACCTACATTATACCCTCTTACCTCGCGCTTTTGTTCTTTCCCCCTCTACCCCTCCTAGAATTTGCCCCCCCCCTCCCTCTTCTCTCTCTCTCTCTCTCTCTCTCTCTCTCTCTCTCTCTCTCTCTCTCTCTCTCTCTCTCCTCTACCCCATTTTTTATAAATTCTCATTGATAGTACTACCTCCACTATCCATCTCTCTTTTAACCTCCCCATAGACATCCTTCAACCCCACTTCCCCCTTCAAGGACAAAAACCGTCTATGCTCTCAGTCAAGTTGGCCAGTTGCAATTGTTAAACAAGTCATTCACAAGGCAATGAAAGTGCTAGCAACCCCCTAGCACAAGGCTACACAGTTTGTAAGAAATTCCTCTTTAAAAGGAGACAAGTCTATTCTATGGTCATTTCAATCAAAATATTGCAATGGACTCCACATGTTGGCCATATCTGATAAAATGCTACACGTCAGAATCAAGGCTTGCAAAGTTCTCGCTATTTGGGTTGAATACTAGGTCTACACAAATGTAGTTGTTATAGCTAATGGCTCCTAATGACTCAAGTGATGTCGTGACTTCCTAATGTCTTTAAAATGAAGGGATGGACGTCAACTGTATAAACCAGTTCCTAAGGAAATAAAGTTCCTAATAAATAAATCACCAACTACATGATGATAGAAGACATCCCATCCATGATTCCCTAATACGAAACCTTCCTAGGAACCTTTGACATCTCTAAAGAGATATTGAACCAAAGCCCATTGGTTTTTATGCGTATCTTACACTTTCATTATATTAAAAAAATTCATCCCACTTCTTTTGCCCACTACATTAGCCTTTCACAAGTTGCAACCCCCTTTCCATTAGTAATAGGCCCACATACCTCCCATTATGTCCTTTCCTCACCCCACATCCTCCAATAATATTTCCCAATGTGTAAACGATATTGAAACTAATGACTAGACAATAGATGAAGCCTTTGGACCAAGCCTCCACTCCGCTCACTTGATGTGGTTCATTTAACATCCTTCCTTTTTATATATCTTAATTCCAAAAGGAACATAATCATCCCCACCAAGAAAGGACTTGAGAATAACAAAACAAAAGAGCCCATCACGTAACCTTCCCCACCATCCTCAAGTTACTATATTAAATATGTGTAGCCATTGAGAAACCCCACAAATTAATAAAGGAAAAGAAAAAGACTTGGAATATTCCCTTCTTTTAATCAATCATCATCTTTAAAAAATCAATTTCTTTACTCATCATGGAATGTGTTCTCCTTTCTCTCATGCTATTCCTTAAATTAGTATCGCAGTTAATCCAAAATATTGGCCCTCTTCTTATACCTCTTGCACTCCATAACCTACAACTGCACAACCTTCAATTTCAAAGGATTCATAGCCATTTTCTCTATCATATGTCTTTTATCCAATTACAAACTTTAAAATTAGGTCATTATTGGAGGCTTGGCCCACAAGATCATTTCTAAATTATAACAAGTCTCTAACTTCCCTCTCTTTCCATATGTTTCCTTACATGTGACAAAATAGTGATTTCATGACTACTTTTCATTTCCAAAGGCCTCAATATGGCATTAAGATAGCATTCAAAACTTGTAATCATGTGAATCATGCATGAGCCAAGTAAGACACATCAAATCATATTAATCTCTCAATGAAGCATCTACATACTAAGAGTATATCTTATGCCATAAGTTTATGTCTATCAATCATGATGATGACATATTTGTCAAATATATGCTAGAACTACCTTCTATAGAGAATAAAACAAAATAAATTGTTGCAATGCCACCTTTTCATAGAGGTATATTCATGAAGTGGAGCTCATACAAGTTTTAAATTAAGTGTTGATGGAGTTAAGAAAATTTAGAGCAAATGTAATGTGGACCCTAGGACAAGATAATTTCCCGATAATTCATGCATTGCTATCAAAATGAAGTTGTGTCTTTTTGTGAACATGTGTGATGCTTTAAAAATATTTATGATCGGGTGTAGCCATTTTTTTGTCAGGTTCAAGTAATTAATTACGTATGGGTGCTTTGCTCGATCCATATTTCATGTGTTTCTTAATGAAACTTGAAAGACTTGGTGTCTAAACTAATCTACACATTCAAACTTGAATATGAGACCAAAATATGGTACTTCCTTCTTAATTGATAACATAAACCATTGCAATTGCCATTTTACATGTGAAATATGTATCCTAGACTATATAAAATATAACAATTTAATTAAAGGCATCAAAAAATTAGTCTACACGTACATGCAAGAAAATGTTCATTCAAAAGCATATTATTGTAGCTTTCTCACAACTGAAGGATAAAATGAATAGAAAACATTTGATATGGTTTAGGTAGTTTTTAGCATTCCATTAGAATGTAAATGCACATGCTCCATAACTTTTTCTAGTTTTGTTTACAACTAGAAAGATTTAAAAATTTTGGACTTGGCTCTTATAGAGCTATTGCATGGTGGTCTTAAAACATTGATCTTGATCTTGGTGATATTCATAGCTTGGCATGTGCATTTCATAATCCATGTGTCATAGAATGTCAAACAAGTCTATAATAGATGCAATAAAAAGATTCAATTACAATTTTTATCATGTTCTATTGCTTCCTTTTCCATGCACTTCCTTGAAATAGGGCCCACAAAACATGTCAAAGAAGTTTGCATTTCATAGTCTACAAATCAAACCTACTAGCTTGACACTTTGCCTTTTTCTTTTTTTAATATTAGGCCACATAGTGCTTGTTTAGGAGTCACACGGAAGTTAAATTCAGTGGTGCATGTGGCTAGAGCAGCTAGCAAACATGGTCACCAATTTTATCCAAAAGTTTACATTCCCATGCTAGCTCTCAAAATTTCACATCTCTTGTCCTGGTAAGTCCCAAAGTTATTACCAATCATACTAATTCTTTTGAAAGTCCTTCTCCTAGTTGTTCCAATGGTCTCTATGTTCATGCCACTTTCCCCTTTGATTTGTAATTTCCTTCTCCTCGATGTTCCTTTGACCTATCCTTCCCCTCTCCATGCTTTTGTTTGTTTCTCCCTCCTAGTATGCACTTTGATATAGCGATGAGCGGTGCCTTGGTTGTTTATTCAAGTGATTCATAATCTTTCAATGTTTTCTCTCTCACTAACTACTTGATCAATGTTGTTTGTTCACTTTCCTTAAAATAAGATATGTTATGGTATGATGTAGTTTATTATCACTTTGCAAGAGAATCAGATAGAGGCTACAAGATAAGTGAGTTGAAAAACTTGGTCAAGGTACAAGGGGGAGGTCAAATGGGTGAGGAAACTCATGATACAGTATCCAAATGACAATGGAAGACACATTTGCAACGTTGGCAAAGGGAGAAAAAAATCCCAAAAAATGCATCTTTGCAAAGAAGTAGACCTTGGCGATAGAAGATGCACACATTAGAGCATTGCAAGAAAAACATGTTAGAGCCGTTAAAGCATTTCCATAAGAGCAAAGAACATTAGCTATGGTCTCAAAGCTAGTGGAAGCATTTCAAGCAACAATGTTAGTTTGTTCGCATGACTATTCGCTTGTATCTTCAAAACTTTACGTTGCACTTGAGGATTCATGGAGTGACAACTCTACCAAAACCCTGGGAATCGCATGCACAATAGCTTATACTTTCTAACTTGGAAGATGGCATGAGTGAAAGGGTGCACAACTTAGATTAAATAGCTGCAAAAAGGGAGACACTACATAGAATACCTTGGGCACACAACATTGGAAGTGTTATCAATCAAAAGGACCAATGCAACTCCTACCTTACACCAAAAATTAGCCATCAAGTACAATTCAACTCAAATCTGAGTATCATATGGGCATTAATGGACTGCAGGACAAGAAGAGACCTAAGTGAGGAAGTCATCACTACAATGACATTGTTTCAGCAAAATTACATGAGATCTTCTCCAAAAAATGATGCCTATAGGATGTGGAAAGGATGCAAGAAGGCGATAGCCAAATTTAAACCCACAAGAGACATTAAAGATGACCATTGAACTTTATCAACAGAGGAGGAGCCTCCCTAGGTCCTTGTAGCCCGAGAGGTAGTTTGGGCTCTAGTGCTATAGCTTGAGTAGACAGTTGGCCTATGCTATTCATTGATGAGAAGTTTTGGGAGGCCCTCAAGGCTTCCCTCCTCATAAGTGCCCAGGGGAGGATGATCTACATTGTCATTCTTTAGGTGCTTTTGGGAGAACATCCTAAATCCCCTTTGTTTGGGATATTTGACGCCGGGTTCTCTTCCTCACTCCTTGAGTTGAGGCTATATTTGCTTGTCCCAAAGGCGGGAATAGGTTTGACATCCAATAGTGCAGGCAAATCAATTTCTTGGAGATGTTTACAAGAGCTTAGACAAGGTCTTGAGGTTGCAGTTCCGGGTTGAGGCCTCACCTTATTGATATTATCCATGACACACAATAAGGTTTTGTTCAGAAACGTAGCATCCTGGACAATACCTTCACCTTTTAGGAAACATATTGGGCACAAGTGGATTCTTAGCCTATCATGAACCTTCTTTTGGATTTCCCCCTTATCATTGTCTTTGTAGTAGAGGATCCTAATGTGCAACTCCCTTTGGGCGGGCTTATATGGCACGAGGAACACTAGATCTAGGGTTTCTTAGTAGATGTAGTCCTATAACACATGGATAGGAAGGACTTGGCAATATTAACCCTAAGGTCTAGTGCAGAGCCCTTCTAAGTAAGCTAGTGATTCATGGTCTAACCCTAGTCTTAAAGCCCAAGAAGCTCTTGCTTTAGCGAGGGCTTCTCAAGAACATTTTTCCACAGGTGGATAGTGGCAGTAATCCCATTTGTGGATAGTGGTAGCAATCCCATTGGTGAATTTACTTAGAGGCTTCCCTCACAATGTAGGGTTCCCCCTTAATGAGGAGCCTTCATGGGGTTTGGTTAGTGATTCTCTGGTAGACTCATTTAGGCCATCCTCTCTTGCCCAAAGGAGTTTGAGATACAACCACTCATTTGGCATCTAAAGGTGCACGATCAAGAGGGATTTATGCTAGGACAAAGGACTCACATTGGTTGGACTCAGTATGGTAGTGGTCCAGCTAGGTCTAGCTTATTGTGGCATAGGGTAGGCACTCTCTTACTTGAGGGGGCAGGAACTTGGATGATAGAGATTGATGAAATGATCCTTGAGTGTTGGTGGGAGGGATTGTGCAGTGTCTTGGCCCCCCACCACTAGTACAGACAGTTCTCAAGGGTAGGGGTACCTCTTAGGATCCAGTTTTTCCAACAATCCCTTGTCTCTTACCAGTGTAAACTCTATAGAGTAGGGCCTTGGGACATTTTATAGCCTGAGACTAAGCTAGACCTTGAGGGATTGGAGGCACATAAGTGGAAAAGTTGGAGTGTACTAGGCCACCTGGGCAAGGACTGGACCATCGACCCCATTTCACTCTTAGTGGGGTAAGATGGGGCCTTTGGTTATTAGAGTTCCAACCTCTTAGAGAGATTTTAATGGGATCCCAAGGAGTGGTTCTAGCCAAATGAGTTGTATGCACCTCTAGTATCACTTGGATTACATGCAATTGGAGGTAGCAGCCTAGTCCCCATCGTTTCCTTGGAGGTCATCTCCAACTTTTGGTTATGTCTATGGAGAAGCTACATGCATTAGAACATATACTATTTCTTCTGTATGGTGGCACATGGAGGCATTCCCATTGCCTTCTCTATAGTAGATGCATGTAGATAGGAGATGTCATTAATGCACAGACAAAGATGTAGAGAAATTGGATGGGAGTGTCTACATTGTAGCCGATACATAGAGGATACAACAAGAATGTATGTGGGGGATGGTTGCATGGAGGACAGAGGGAGGCCATGCATTCTCCATTGATCCATCTATTAGAAATGTGATCCCACAAGAGAGTCTTCTGTAGCAGTAGAAGATTGATAGATGGCCTAGAATTACACGTGGAACTGTTTCACTATGCGATCAAACAAATAGACCATCCAAAACAAATATAGAAGCCACAATGATATTTAATTCCATCCAAAGCAGACACAATACAAAAGAGATGCAGAGTCCCACCAAGTTGTGGTCCTCTGATCTTACCAAAAGTTCTCCTACCAACTGCCTGGCACCTCTAGATCTTTGAGGCTGCATGCTCCTTTGAGCTTATGTAGACTCTCTTTCCAATGATCCATCCATCTTGCTACTTGGGTAGTTAGCCTGGTGGGTAGCACCTTCTGAGCTAAGATTGTAGCCTCTTTGTGCCTCCTTCACCTCTTGAATATAGGCCTAAGGAAGATCCTCTGTTGCTCCTTTCTACTCCTTGAATGGCTACTCTAAGAGATGCCTTATAAAGGTCAGAAGCCCCCCTTTTGTAGGGACCGGTCCCCCTCTATATCAGCCAACTGGTAGGGGGGTATTGGCCAAACCAAACAAATGACAACTCGACTTTGCTACTGCCTATAAGAAGACCCCCTTATGGGGCATACTCCTAGTGGTTGGTTGGCCCTGCCTGGCCACATGGCATGTTGCCACTAGCCCTAGGCAAGCCTACCCAAACCTAACTTGATCTAGGCCCCTTCTTGCCCTCAATACACCTTGCCTTTTCCTACTACTATAAATATGCATCTGCTTAGGTCCCTTTTGGCCTTCGAAATTGCTCTAGAATAGTTCATACATGCTGACATGGCCTTTTGTACAAATGTTGATGTTATTGTTGATGTCATCGCCTCTTTCTCTTTTGGATTTCTTGCACCATTCTTCCTTCTCCATGCTTGGACTTCCTCTGGACACCCCTGCCTCAGATCTCTGCAAGGTGAACTCCTCTCTTTGCTATCCACATGGCAGCTTGTTTGCTACCCTTGTGATAGCCCCCAAAACTCTGTCTACTGTCCTATGGTCCACCCCCTGATGCAATCCTCATTTGGTGGCTCATAGGTGGAGAGGTTACTAGGAGGTGACCACAACACCCCCTCTCACTGACCCACATTGGCTCGATCCCAATCTATTGGTGAAGATGCTACAGTAGCTCCCATGTAGCAGTCCTCTGGATCACCATAGTTTCTTGGCTTTTGATCCAGTGGCTTCTACTCTGCTAGGTCCAATTCCACTTCAACACACCATTTTGATACACAATTCCATCCTTGGTAGCACCTGATGGAACCTCATGGGGGTCACTATGTATAAACCCTCTATATTACGTGCGTTCAAGGCCTATTTGTAAAATCCCTTATCTGTAAATTTTCCATTAATAAAATGTACCCTTTTTCTATACAAATCTATAATTTTTTTCCAAAATCATTTTAAAAACTCCCTTATGTAAATTAATTTCTCTAAAATTTAGATATTAAAAATATCCTTCTCTTGAACTCATGTGATAGGGTTACATATGATGACTAACCCCCCCGAGGATGGAACCAGCACCTTCAATCACAAACCCACTTTTGAACTCGAGTGCTCTAGATACCAACATCCTCCAATTGTCCCCTTCATGATAAGTGAATAGCCTGAAGTCCTCCAGGCACCAAGCTCTCATTGAGCTCTATTTCAACCCTTCATCTAGCTAGATCTACAACTAATAAACAAGAGGAAGAGGAAGACGGAGAGCATGGTTCATCAAGTCAGTTATCCACTCTTGGAAGGCAATTAAAGAAAGGAAAATTCATTACACAATGTGTAGATATTAGGTGGTTGTCATCCCATCTATTCAATACTTCTTTTAGCAATTGTACATGCCTGAATTAGCATCTGCTATTATGGATATTAATGGAAGCACAAATATTTCCAAGCAACAACATACGAGATTTTGAGTCCTGGTTACACTTCATTTCTTTACAAAAGATTAGAATTGAAATACCTATCATAAAATAATTGCAATTTAGATAGCACAATCTTTAACCAATCTACTAAATGCCCACTAGTTGAACTAGATGCTCCATAGTAATCTCAAAGATATCATAATTTCAAAAGTTGGAAGCTAAAAATTCCATGTGGTACACGTATATTCTTGCTTCATCAACACAATTCCTGAATTTCTTCATTGTTCTCTCTCTCTCTCTCTCTCTCTCTCTCTCTCTCTCTCTCAAGTTGTACCCAAATACATGTAAAAATTCAGTTCCCAAATCTACATATCTAAATGCTTTTTTATATCAAATAATATTAAAATTTTAAAGTTTCATAAGAAAAAATAAATCTAGGAGGGTTTTGAATATTACAAGTTGAACATGCATCTTATGTAGGAGTTTCCTAGAGTAAATCCTTTAGATCCCCTCCTTGACCCCCCCTTTTCTCTCTCCCTCTCTCTCTCTCTCTCTCTCTAAATTCTTGTATTATGCACAACCGTCCAAAAAATGCTCTAATGTATGTTATTTGAATGCACGTATTGACATAAAAGCACATGTGGATAAGACATTGGTTGAAGAGTTTAGAAAAAAGGAGAAAAATGCAAGAAGAATGGAAGCTATTACAAGAAACCCCTCAAAGTAACTCCAGACGAGTGGCATAGTCTGGTGGTGTTTTTAAAAAATAAAACCTTTTCACAACACGACACGGATAAGAAATTTTTCATTTTATGGGTGTACATGAAGTATGTATAAAATAGGTACAAAGTGTCGAATCCGTTAGGTAGTCCAAGCGTCGAGGTCAAGGTCCACTTACCTAAGGAGGAGTTCGTGAGTCCTCCTTAAGTTAGTGGATGGACTATCGGATGGATTCGACACTTTTGTACAAATTTTATACATAATTTATGTACACCCATATATGGAAAAGGTTCTTATCTAGCCTTATTTGAGCTTCGTGTGTCATGTTGTGGAAAGGTTTTATTTTTTAAACACACACACACACACACACACACACACACATTGGGAACAAGGAGTCTAATGTTTGATGTTCTAGTCTCATATAATCATTTTAACCAAAATGGCTGCATCCAAAATTGACTTGTGTCCCATTGCCTATTGAAAGGTAAAAATTGATTGCATGATTTAAGCTCCTAAGTAGATTAGATACTACCCAATAATGGGAGGGAGTGGTGATGAGGGGGTGTGGAGCTAATTGAGTCCCATGTGCTAGGGTGTGATATATGTATTTATATTACTCGTATCTCTAATGTTTGTGGGTTTTGATCTCTTAGCAGATTAGAGGTTTGGATTTGCAATAAACTAGTTCCTTCTGAAGGGATTTACTCTAGATTTACCAAGCATAAGCATGTAAGAAAGGGGGTTTGGGATTGGGATTGTACCATATACAAGGGTGGATCTTTTGAGTTTAAATCATATAATATCTAGATACAATGCACTAAAAGGATGTACTTTTTTAAAAGGGTTGCCTGTGTGTACTTTTCTAAGGATCACGTGTATACAAGATGTTTGGTCTAAGTTTAAGCACATATGTGATAGGGATCTCTATAGTATAAGTGAATCTTTCATTATGCTATAATGGTGTTTTGAGATCCTTCCATGTAGCCTTACTACACGCGTTCATGTCTCCCTACTCAATCATAGGAGTGTTACCTAGGCATGTGTATAGGTTTGTGGATATCTGTCCCAATTCAATATTTTTCATTGTTGCTTAGTAATGTGTAGTGAGAGATATTAAGCAATGTTCTTAAAGGAAACCAAACCATTGGCCTTTACTATACATGTCATTCGTCAACATTCTAAGGAATTCACTGGCCTTATGAGTTTTTTATGAGGTATTGCTTCCAATTTTATAGACAATGAGTTTTAGTTATGGATGTGCCTTGAAGATGGCCACTAGCTAGCTGATCCAAATTTTGCAAAAAATATAATTCAATTATAGATCTTAGCTATGAGTGCTAGAAATTGTTTTTAGCTATATGATGTGTATTCTTATTATTGTGGGTCTCATGCCAAAGTAACTACCAACTAGCTTTCATTTTTCAATCATGCCAAAGTAACTACCAACTAGTTTTCAATTTCTTTTCAATTATGGCCTTTTCACACATAAGTAGATGAGAGCTAGTGAACATGCCTAACATTATCTAATGATTGGGCCCACACTCACAACATCTTAAGCATACAAGTCACCTTCGATCCACTTACAAGCCAACTACAAAAGAAACATGTCCTCAAAGCAAAAGAACATGTCTTTAAAGTACATTTAATGCCAAGAATTGAGCAACAAATACTTTCACTAGCTAGCTAGACATCAAGGACTCATTAGCTAGCTATATGAAGAATAGTTTCAATTATAGAAATGTCATAAGTCAATTATAACTTACAGAGGAAGAAGTGACACTAGAGCCAAATTTGGCTAAAATTGAGAGAGAGAGAGAGAGAGAGAGAGAGAGAGAGAGAGGCAAGGGGCGTGTTTTCAACATCTATTTACCTCAATAATTAAAAGAGGAAGGAAACTGAAAATATAAACATCTCGGAGTCCAACAGCTATGTAATTAAAAACTTAACTTTAGACTGGAGACAATGGATAAGAAGTAAACTTTTCCTTGGAATTGCCTAAGGCACATTCAAATTCAATACAAAGGAGATTCACTATAGCAATGAGGCATAAATGTGGCAGCCGCTGCATCAGCCTAGTAGGGCGAGTAGGGTTGCTAGCCTAGTAGGGCGGCGGCCCTCGCTCGATCTCCTTCGGGGTAGAGGCAAGGTAGGATGCCCATCGATAGCCTCAACCAGGTGTGTAAGGTGGGTGGGTAAGTCATATATATATATATATATATATATATATATATATATATATATATGAGAGAAATGTTTACATGCTTTATAAAGCACCTTCTTCTTTTTAAAAAACCTTTCTTGATTTCTAAATGATCTATCCATGTGAGCTTGTGAATAGAAGTTGTTGAGGCAAAATGGTTTTGCAAATCTTTATGGGGAGTAAAAAGGGCCCCTTCACTAAGGGACATAGTCCAAATTATTGGTAAGTGCAAGGTCATGCCCAATGATGCTAGCTAGTGTGGAGCCTGCTCTCGATAAGGGGGACGATGGTGTTCTTAAAGGAATAGGTTGCGGGATTAGAAGCTTGATATTTTAAGAGATGTCTATTTCTCTAAAATAGCTTATGATCTGGCGTAATAATGCATTGGTTTATGGGAGAAGGCAACTTATGAGTTCTAGTCGTAGGTAGTAGGTTCTTGTGATTTGGGAGTTGTAAATAACAAGTTAAAAGTGTGGAATATGAGGGTCTTGATGGATCTTCATGCAAAAGGAATGAGGATTGACGGGTACCATGATTTGGGCAAGTACATTATCCAGTCCATGGGGAAAAGCCAGAAAGAATGCATGTGAGTTCTGAAAGCAAATAAATATGAACCTAAAAGAGATACAGCATGAGCATACGTGGGCAGACATGGTCCAAGCATTATGGACCGTCGATGGGGAGGGGTGGGCGATCGGGCGGTCAATTTGGGCGAAATTTGGGGCATGTGGCCAGGAGTACATGATTGGAATCATTGTTACACGTGTGGGAAAGGGACGAGGGCCACGTTGCGGCCGCGCAAATGTGGCCGGGTCATTGAATGTGCGCGTGGGCGGCAAAAAGGCCACCGAAAGGAGCGGGCGGTGGGCCCCAATGTGGCGGCGTGGTCCAGCGGGGGACGTGGATCTTGGGAGGAGATCGGACGGTGTTATTTCGTCCACGAGGCCGGGAGGATTACACGGAGCGGTGGGCGGCGAGCCAATCATCTTCAGGGACTAAAGCTTGGTTTTCCGCCGTGTTCCCCGGGGCGGGCGCCGCCAACCGGCTACTGCCGGCTACCTCTCTTCACTGACGTTTCCACGTATCAGGGGGCCTCTTTCCATACACCCTACGGACCGTATCTACACCTCGCAAGCCTTCTTTCTTCACCCTCGAGACTGTTTACTCTCCACCTTCATATTGACATTTTTTTTTCCCAAGACGCCCAACCTGCGTGTATTTCACACTTGGCATTTTGACAACCGAGAAAGGTGGCCGAGCCGCCTCTCCTTGCACATATATTGGCTTGCCGGCTGCCCATCCGCTCATTTTTTTCTCAAGGGGAAAAGCTTCCTCTCCCACTTTCCCCTACTCCTTTCATCCTCATTACGTTGCAATCTCTCCACCCTCCCCTCTCACTTCAGTTCACTCCTGTGTATAAGCCATCCTTCCCCACTGTGTTTTGTAAAACCTGCATGGGTCTTGGTGGTTCAGGCTCTCGTTTATGTCATGGGGTGTGTGTGTGTGTGTGTGTGTGTGTGTGTGTGTGTGTGTTTTATTTTTAGGAATTGCTTCAGATGAGTCACTTCGCATTGTTGCTACGAAGTTAGAAAACCTCTCTCTCCCTCTCTCTCACCCCCCTCGCTTCTTCTGCACCCCTCAAAGTTACTCGCACTCGAAGGATTGACCTCGTTGGATCAAACCTGCTATCCAAGAAAACGGTGTGCGATTCAAGGTAATTGATGTGTCGCCATAAAAATGAATATATCCTATAGACTTGGCCATAAGCATGATTCTATCCCATGGACTTTCACGTGTACAAAACTTTAACAACCACCTATCACTAAACTTTCGTAAAAATCACTTCCTCGCCCCATCACAACAAGGAGAAAAAATCTTATTGTTAATAAATTTGTTGCGCATAAAGGGAAAAAAACAAAACTTTGACAAGAGGTAGAAGTCATGAGTCCGTCTTTACCTCAAATTAAATTGACTCTTGACTTTGCCTCTCGCTACTTCTATTTGAGGTAAAGGCCTCCCCATGGCCTCTGACTACCTTTTTTGCTCCTGATCCCATCCACCTGCTTTTCCCCATCACATTGCAATCTCATGCTACCCCTTCCTCCTCCATGCCTATCATTTGTGCCTCTCGATTGCATGCTACTTGACTACTTGATTGACATATCACCTTGCCAACCATTTAGATATTGACCATAGGCTTCCTTTCCATCCCCCCTTCTCCAAAAACAACACCTCACACTATCTTGACAAGAGTACACCTTATCAATGAGATCATCACTTTGTAGCACCCTCCGCTACTAGACCATCCTAGACCTTTTCCTATCATACCTTTTGCTCCACCCATCCTTGTCATTCTTCACAGATCCTCAATCCTGGTGCACATCCCTCTCTTTTACATCCCACCCACCTACTATCCTCATCTTCTCATGATGTGATCATCACATTGAACTTGCTTTATTCAAGATCATGTGTTCCCTTTCAACCTCTTCTTGGCTCACAACTTGCACCAAGCCCCATCCAAACCCATCAATATTGACTTGCTAAATACCAAGTGTGGCAACAATGATGTAATGAGGCCCAAAGAACCCCTATGAGAAGGCCTTTTCTAAGCAAATATCCTATGCATTAACGCGTAGTGATTCATGTGACCCTCCCTATTAATAATAATAGACACACTCACAGACACACGTGTGTATATATACAAAAAATAATATATATTTATAGATACATCAATGGGTGTGAATCTGTAATTTCTAGCATGCTTTTAGATATTTACCGTAGCTTTATATGAGGATTTGAGATGCATTTTGGTATCGCATAAGTTACTATGGATTTTCTCCCCCGATTGGCAATCTACATAGGCCATGCTAGAGGAAAACATAGTTCAAGTACACCATTCAAAATTAGTGCGTTTTAACATGCACTAGTATTTCTAGTGCATTATCTTATTTTTGTGCAGGCCAAAAAGGTTATTTAAAGGGGGTCATATGAAAAATGTCAAAGCTATTAATGCTATCTTTCCAGTGAAGTGGAAACTTATATTGATTCTATGTTGGGTGATCTGGGGGGAACCAAGAAGGAATCAATGATCTTGTGAGATCGTATGGTTAACGATCGAGAAGTAGTGTGGTATAGCAGATGCAGTCTTAACAGATCATCTAGGGGTCATTGTTTGCTTGGATGTAGCTATTTTTTGTGAGGTTCAAGGAATTTTCTATATATAGGTATCTTGCATGACCCATAAGTTATGCATTGCTCAATGGAATTCAACAAACTTTATCTTCAAGTTGTAGTACACATTCCAAACTAAACGTGAGACCAAAAATTTATGGAATAAGGATATAGCAATTGATCCAAAACATCAAAATTTTGTTCTCTATATACATGCAATCAAGTAATCATTCAAAAGTACACTATGTGAGCTTCTCCTCGACCCAAGGACACACCTAAATGAGAACCTTAGGCATGGATTAACAAGCCTCCAATGTTGTGCTAAAGTGATGCACACCCATTTGAGGGCATGCTCCATAACTTGTTTTTTATTTGTTAAAAACCAAAATGGATTGAAAATTTGGAATCCAAACTAGAGGGACTATTGCATGGTGGTCTTAAAACATTGATAGTTGCTGGTATTGATATCTAGATTCACCCTAAAATGGAAGAAGTTGAAAATGTGCAATTTGTGCATGTGCAAAGATCTTTTAATAAATCCAACACTATTTACAATTTTGAATCATTTCTTTTTCCATGCACTTTCTTGCTATATAGCTCATAAGCATCCAAAGTTCATTGCATTTCATAATACAAAGCATCAAACCTGATAGCATGCCCTTTGGCCTATTTGTGTTTTGAAGCATTTTGGGCCACATTGCACTTGTTTGGGATATCCAATTCTGCTAATCTGTATCATCGGAGAGGGGGGAAATTGGCGTGGCTGAAGATTTTGCTACTCCTACGAATTTCAAATTTTCACACCTCCCACTCATCAAATCTTGGAATATTAAGTACCTGCAACCTGTCCCTACCTTGCAAATGCCCTATAACCCGCATGCACCACGACGTGACCTTACGCAAACTTCGGTATGGCATTGTCTTCTTTCGGTTAAGTTGTCTTCTATTCTTTGCTTGCCTCACCAGCTTGCTTCTCTGGGTCTATTTTGGACTCATCGTGGCCATGGCATCAATGGCAACATGCAGCTTGCCATGGCTTGCAAGAGAAGCAGACAGAGGCTACGAGACAGGAAAGTTGAAAAGACTGGAATAGTGTTTATTGATGATTTAACCAGGGTCGAGGAAAGCAATGGCACAGTATCGAAATGGCAACGGAAGACACTTGCAACATCTGTGAAGGGAGAAACAACGAGAAGAAAGAAGATTCCTTGCCCGGTGATTGGAACATCATGCAATCGTGGCTGGTTCAGCTCAATCACCAATTATGTGATTGTCTTGAACCAGTGTGGTTGAATAGACCTTAGTTGTTGACCAGCCCAATGGCATGGTTGAGCATAACTTAATAGCAATATATTTTGCATCATAAAAGCAATATATTATTATTTTTCTAAACCAACTCAGTGGTTGGAACATCATGCAACCGTGGTTGCTTCAGCTCAATCACTAGTTATGTGATTGTTGAGATATGGTGCCATGAGCACATAATTAGAGGCTAAGGTATGTGCTAAGGAAAGAATTAAAGTAGCCACCCTAGGATGTGGACTACAAGATGTGGAGATGTGGATATCCCACAAGGAGAGATGTGGATCAAAGGATCCCACAAGTGTTGACTATTCAAAGGGGACTCTCTTTATAAGAGGCCTATCATGTATTATTGAGTACAAGAGACAAATGCACATACACTCAAGTTTCTATTTATGAGTCCAAGCTAATCTATCTTGAAAACTAATTGACTTGAGGTACATGTCATGAGCACTCTCTTCATTATGTTTCCACATAGGTTTCATCCACCTTACAGTGCTACATAGATCTTGAGGCATGCATGTTTTCTCATGATGTCAAAGCTCCCTTGCCTTCTGCTGAGGCATTGTGATCCACTTGTGAGAGTAAGATAGAGATCAATTGAGAGATTGAGACCGATTGAGTGAGCATCCTTTCATTTTGTTGATGAAAGATATTTCCATCCATTTGATTGAAAGAGATTTCTGTTCATTTCTTGAGATTTTCTTGAGGATTTCAATTCATTCTTAGAGACATTCTTATCGTGGGAGAGAGATTTCTTCTTCCTGAGTGAGAGAGGATTTCCACTAAGAGTTCCTTGAGAGATTTTTGGATTTTAGAGTTTTGAAAGCTCTATTTCTATAAAGTTTATTCTCCTAGAGTTCTGTACTCCACTAAGAACCATCCATGAGCTTCAATGCCTGCTTTCAAAAAAGCTACACAAGCTCGACCTTCAATGATATTCTACAATCCTCAAGCGACTCAGGCTCAATGGGCCAATACACATGAGCTCTACCACATGGAAGCAAGATGAGTTGCAACCCGAGAGCTGCAACCCGACCTCTCCAACAACTCCAAGTAGATATGGTAGCCCAAGTTACAATAGTCAAAGCTCCCTCGCAGCCAACACCTTTTGCCAGTAGCAAAGTACCTACCTCCTCAATAGCAACGCACAGAGCGCCAAGCATCAGCAACTATTGCATACGACTGCGTGCCCTACGATCTAGCAAAACAGATAGCTCTCGCTCCTCCTAGCACCTCCAATTACTTAATTGCGATGATGGACTTCAACCTACATGAACACATAGCTGGCTCAGCCACAACTTTGTCAACAAAAGCTCACACCGACTCAGCAGCCCCTCACGGCTCTCTACCACAACACTCCAGCAGCCCCTACATCACAAACCTCTACAACTCTTTAGGCTTCATGCGACTTTATAGCATGCGATTTTCGGCCATTACTTGCAAGCTTTTGCAATGGTGGCTACTGCTGCTCCAACTATAATGACTTGTAAGGCCTCCATCACCCAATTCCCCTTAACATCACATTTCTGGTCCTGAAATTCCAACAAACCCAAGAATCAGCGGGGTCAGCGTTCCTGAGTCTCATGAAAGGAGGCTCCATAGCAAAAGGAGAGGAACTGTTGCGTGGGTTTTGATGAGGGTTTATGCTGTTTCGAGATTCTGCGAGCATCCACACAACTCGCCATAACACTGTGCCACTGCATCGCCTTCTCCAACCACCGAGCCATGACACCATCCTCGCTACTGCTGAGAATTTCTTCACAAAGTCTTTGGACCTTGGAAGATGCCACGTGGTAGGTCATCTCTAACTAAGTGTTAGCTGAAACTAACCTTAGATTTAGGGGTGCTTCAACAAAAAGACATGTGGCAGATAATAACTAACCAGGGTTAGTTAGAAGCACCCTTGGTTGAGTTTGAAATCACTATGGTTAAGTTAAGCTTGGTTAAATTTTATGGTTAGGTTTAGTTGGACCATGGTAAAGTTAATGTAACCTTGGGTTAAGCTAGTCGGGTCAAAAGATTGCCACATCAGCATGCACAGTCAGATAGTGCTGCCCCAAGCACAGTCCCTTTGTAAGCATAGTCCTACAAGCAGCATATGAACAGCCAAGCCACATCATCAAAGGCCCCTCTTCTTCACAAAAACTTCCTCATAACTTGCAATCCAGGAAGAATTTGGACATGCTCCAAAAAAGGAAAAGTGATCGCCTTTTTGAGCTCTACGTGCTTGTAAGATCAGAAGCGTTGTTAGCAATTAGACACTACTAATATTGAAAGAAATCAATTGGTAAGACCTTTGCAACAAATGACAAATCAAAGCATGAATGCACACATTGCTATCATAAGCATGCCAAAAGCACAAGTGCATGAGATGACCATAGCACAGAACATGGCATCCACACATAAAGCATTAAGGCACATGGAAGAACAAAGCATCATGCATCAAGCACTAGCCAAAGGATCATGGCACGAAGGGGAGGTTTTGAGATATGGTGCCATGAGCACATAATTAGAGGCTAAGGTATGTGCTAAGGAAAGAATCAAAGTAGCCACCCTAGGATGTGGACTACAAGATGTGGAGATGTGGAGATGTGGATTGAGAATATCCACAAGGAGAGATGTGGATCAGAGGATCCCACAAGTGTTGACTATTCAAAGGGCACTCTCTTTATAAGAGGCCTATCATGTATTATTGAGTACAAGAGAGAAATGCACATACACTCAAGATTCTATTTATGAGTCCAAGCTAATCTATCTTGGAACCTAGTTGACTTGAGGTACATGTCATGAGCACTCTCTTCATTATGTTTCCACATAGGTTATATCCACCTTAGAGTGCTCCATAGATCTTGAGGCATGTATGTTTTCTCTATGATTGTCTTGAACCAGTGTGGTTGAATAGACATTAGTTGTTGTCCAGCCCGGTGGTTGAAATTATTGTGTTTCTTAGTACTTAAATTTGTTAAATTTAATTTCCTACTATTTGGGTCATATACCACTATTTCTAGACCAGGATGGCTTGGACTTTATGTGATTGTCCTAAACAAGCTCGGTGCTGGTTCAAGAAAAACAAAGGTTACTATAACTGAAATTCGTTAAATTTAATTTCTTGCTATTCGGGTAATATACCACTATTTCTAGACCGGGATGGCTTGGACTTAATGTGATTGTTCTAAACCAGCCTAGTGTTGCTTCAAGACAAGCGATAGTTACTAACTAAAATTGTGAAATTCAAAAATGAAAAGAAATATATTATATTCTCTAATTGTGAAATGCTATTTTCTAATTGTGAAATTCACAAATGAAAAGCAATATACTTGTTATTGTCTAATATGTGAAGTTGAGACCGTCAAGCTAAACCACCCCAGTGGTTGAAATTGTGACAATGTCCTAAACCATCCCGATGGTTGAAATTGTGATTGTCCTAAATATGTCCTAAACCAATCCAGCGGTTGACTATCCTAAATGTGTCCTAAACCAGCAGCCCGATGATTGAATTGTGAGTCCTTAACCAACTCGGTAGTTGAAATTGTGATTGTCCTAAACCAGCACGATGGCTTAAAATTATTTTGCTTCATTATATACTTTAATTAAATCGTGTTTTTGCATGTACTATTTTAGTAGTGCAAAAAGGCAGCTCACTGTACTGTTGTTCCATATCAAAAAAGGCTCATTGTTCTATTGATCCCACATGTTGGGTCGGTAGATGGAGTTGTATCTCAAGTTATGGATCAGAATCCTAACATTTCAATTGGGCAAAGGAGCTTTGAGCATTCTAAGCCCTAGTACGTTAGGAAACTCAAAGACATGAATGTTTGTTGTTGCAAAACACAAATAGACTTTGACTTGGCCTGGCAAGCTATGAATGACTTGAGATCTGGTTGAGTTGGAGCATTGCTACATGGGGATTGATGCCCATGTCTCCCTGATGAATGTGCAGTTTGTAGGCCACCTAGATCCTCATCATGTGTTGCAAGGGAGAGCAAGTTTTGTGGCCTAAGGTCTCTGTGGGAGCCGGTGGTTTGTCCAAAGGGAGGCTATGAGTGGCACCACATTGAATGCATTCATGGCACATGCAAGCATTACAGTCTAAAGCTGAAGAAGAAGACATTTCATGTCTGTGCAAATGAAATGAGGGAAGACAACCATGTTGCTCTAAAATGGAGGAGATTTGAAAATGTCAATGTTGAAGGATTCGATAAAAAGAGATGGCTACTATCGCATAAGAGCACTCAGCCAAGGGAGCTTATAGGTCACGTGGTTCAATCCATCCCAAAATATGTGCTTCACAATTTCACGACCAACTAGCAAGATAAGCTATTTAGGATGTGCCTTGCCAATTTTCCCTATGACACTATTGTCTCTGTCATAGATTTTGCTGAAAATTATTCATATAAAGAACAAGATGAGGCTCACTAGGACAACAAGTAGATAACAACTCTTGTGCATATCACGTACAATCATTTGCTTGATTCTTCGACGACGACTGATGCCAATCTGCTTGCTAACTTACAGGAGTCCAGGTTAATGCAACACACATACCATTTCTACATTTCAAATAATAGGAAACATGATACCTTATTTGTGCAGCATGATTTTCTACTGCATTGGGAATGGCTAAAAAAGGAAAATCCCCATGCAAAAGATATGAAACAACATTGGGTGTGGTTAGATAGTGCTGCCTTCCAATTTAAATCAGCCCGTGGATTCTACTTTGTCTGAAAGTTCAAATCCTTGGCCAGTCTAGACATGATGTGGAATCTCTTTGGGTCTAGCCATGGCAAGGGTGAACATGATGGATGTGGTGTTATTAAGTAAGCTCTGTTTAAACACCAATTAACATGCCCTCCAAAAAAACTCAATGATGCCCATGATGCTGTAACATGGCTTATGTTGTCTCTGTTGCAACATGGACTTAGGTTGTACCAGAATGTGTATGTAGAGTAGCGGCAAAGCTTCGCTTGTACTTGCATAAGGCTAGGAATAATCTCTTAGGAATCCTTAACATGCAAGTTCTACTTGCAACTTCTACATGCATGTTCTACATGCAAGTTCTACATGCAAGTCCTACATGTGATTCCTACATGCATGTTCTACATGCAACGTGCAACTCCTACATGCAACTTACAACTCCTACATGCAACTTCTATATGCAAGTTCTACATGTAGAGAGAGAATGTCTTACAATTTGTCATGCAGAGAGAGAAGCTCTCCAACTTCTATAAATACCCCATAATGGAATGAAGCACTCTTTGGGGCATTGTGTTGAGTTCTACTTTGGTATTCCAAGCAATTGTCTCCAAATGTCCATGCCTACTTGCACTCCACATCCAAAAGCATGTCCTAACCTTGCAACTCCTCCTCCCCTCTCCTCCAACCTTGCAACCCTCCTTCTTCCTCCTCCTTCTCCCTTCTCCTCCTTCTCCTCCTCCCTCGTCCTCCTCCCTCTTCCTCCCTCCTCCTCCTCCCTCCTCCTCCCTCCTCCTTCCTTCTTCTCCCTCCTCCTCCTCCCTTCTCCTCTCTCTCCTTCCCCCATGCTCTTACACCTTCTTCCTCTCCCACTCTTATGCTCCCCCTAAACCCTTAGTACCTCAACCCTTGACCTCCATGATCTACGAGGGAGGAGTTCTTCACCATGTACTCTACCTTGAACCTTGGATCCTCCTTCTAACCTGTAAACCTCTTCTAAACTCTAGAACCTCTCTCTAAACCTTGGAACCTCCTTTTAAACCTTGAACCTCCATCTAACCCTTTAAATCCTTCTAAACCCTCCAACCCCTAATGACAGAAAAAGCCTTCATTACCCCAACCATGATTATGCACGTTCCTTTCACACATGCATCCACTATGTTGGCTTAGCACACCTAATCCTACGTCTCTCACCAAAAAATGACCCGAGGTCCTAAGCTACACTTATACTACAAACAACAACACTGATATATCCGTAGGTTACAAAAAGCCTTAGAACCCTATACACTGAGAATACCCTGCTCTTTCTATAGAAGCCGTGGGAAAGAGCCAACATTTGGCACCATTGTCGGGGAGACTATCATCTCAAGTAACGAGTAAACATATGCAAGTATGTCTAAAAAATAGACTACTATAAACTTGCACGAACATTACACTCAAGGGCAAGGAGAGTTTTTTTTTTCCAACCCTAGCCAAACATACCTGCCCCAAGCATCAACCTTTTTCACCTTTTTACAGAAGAGCGATTCGAGCTAACCATGAAAAGTTATGGTTCGGGAAGAGTTTAGGGTTTGACCCTAACCCTACACCCATTCCTATAAAAACCCACTCCACCCCCTCATTCTTCTTCTTTCACATCTAGCCTCCATCCTCTTCCCCATTTTGATCCTGATGCCCAGGGGGTCCACTAGGGTTTATCGTATGGTACCACGTGAGTGTAAGGGAGGGGGGTTATATAAGGGAAGGAAGGTACATTTTATAAGGTAAGGTCCCATAAATAGGGGGTAGATAAGGGGAATTTTCATACATTTATTGCACGCAGGTGATGTCTCCTTATTACTACTAGTGAATCCCCCGTGTCCCTATGCAAGACCCTCCTCCATCTCCATCGACCACCACCCTATCCCATTCTCACATGATGAGTTATATCGAGCCCTTCTCACAGCGATAACCTAGCCATATCGATGGCACAGAATTGTTGTAGGAGCACCATCCAATGGTGGGAAAGCATTCCCCACACTTAGTCATTTGAAGGGCCTCCTTGTGAGGTTGGAGATGCCCCTCCCCAATCGAGCAGTTGCTCTCAGGCTATGGTCGAAGAAGAGGAGCCTGCAGAGGGAGTCCTCCCCGGTGAGGATCTAGAGGGGACAAACACGATGACCAAAGCCAATTGGGGGGGGGCAAAAAGGAGACTTAACTTTGGTCTCGTGATTGGGGGGGGGTAATGGAGAGGGAGGAGGGAAGGGGGGGGGAATGGAGAGAGGCGGGGGGGAGGGGGGAAGTGGGGGGGGTGGCGGGGGGTGTGTGTGGAGGGGGGAAGAGGGGGGATGGAGAGGGAGGGGGGGAGTGGAGGGGGGGGAGTAACGGGGGGGTTGGAGGGGGAAGAAATGGAGAGACGGGGGGGGGCAGAAGGGGTCGAGGGAAGAGGGTGGGGGGGTGGAGGGAAAAGAGGGGGAGTGGAGGGGGTGGAAGGGGGGGGGGGGTTGGAGGGGGAAAGAGGTGGAGAGGGGGGTGGGGAGGTAGTGGAGAGGGGGAGAGGGGGGTGGGGAGGTGGTGGAAGGGGGTGGTGGAAACTTGATGGATGGAAAACTTTGGTGGTGGAAGAGGTGGGTGGTGGAGGGGTGGAGAGGGGGGTGGGGAGGTGGTGGAAGGGGGTGGTGGAAACTTGACGGACGGAAAACTTTGGTGGTGGAAATTTGACATACAAAAAACTGTGATGGAAATTCAAGGGGAGGAGGAGATGGTCACCTGAACACTCTCCAAGTCTTTCTTGATGTAACAGGATTGTTGAGGCCGATGCACGGTGGGTGGAGGCCTTTTAAAACGTGACCATCAATCTCCTTCTTTAAATCATCACCTTCCAATGTGAGAGGGGCTTTGAAATGTTAACCACCCCTTTACTACTCTTTGGAACCCTCGACTCAACTGACCCGTGCCTTGGGTGCACGTGGCAAAATTTTGTGTCACTCAACCACTGGCAGTGCTCCACGTATTGCTCCTGCTTTGCAATTTTTGCTACACAACGTGCTCTCCAAAACTTGCAAGATAGCCCTCGAAACCCGGGACCTCCCGATATGCACACAGGAGATCTTCCACCAGACTATAGAGGGTATATGAACCTATATAACGCGCCAGTTGGCTTTAATGTTATTTTCAATGCCCATACGTGAATTGACCTTGGGTCAAAAGGTCTGCTTACCGGGGTGACCCAAGTCAAGGTAGGACCTAGGAGAATATTTGCCTTTGGATTCTGATTTGCATAGGGACAGTCGGCGGGGTCGGGACTCAAATTCACGATGCAACCACCATCATTCGTTGAGGTAACCAAGGGAGCGCTCCAAGTCTTGGTTGACTCCCTAATCATCTGCAATGTCTGCACACCACAACAAGTAGGCCCGTGTATCCTTCTGAATCTAGTAGGCATGTAATAAAGTCCATATACATGCTTTCTCACAATCTCTCGAGTGATTGGAGAAAACCGGCAAGATTTCTTCTATCTATCTTATCTTGCGAACAAGTTACACATGTCCTTTCATACAAGTCACAATCTCTCTCCATCAAGGGCCACCAAAAGCTTCTTGAGAGTAGACTCAAAGTCTTCTCTTGGCTTGGATGTCCAACCCAAGGAGTGTCGTGATGTTCTTTTAGGAGCCGCCTCCTTAGACCTCTGGTTGCTAGAACATACACCCTCTTCTACTTTTAGAAGATGATGCCATCTCGAATCTCCACATGTGCCTTCTTGGATTTGTCTTGCATCATGCGCTTGGCAAGCGCATCCTCGATATAGCCTTGCTTGATCTCTTCATTGAGGGTAGCTCTGTGCAATAATAGTTGAAGAGCAGACAAATATGGCCTTCTAGACAAGGCATCAGCCATCGTGTTCTCCTTCTCGGGTTTGTATTTGATGTTGAAATTAAAGTTTGGAAGGAAATATTGCCACCTAGCTTGCTTTGGGCTAGGCTGACTTACAAAGTACAAAGTAGTGACATTATCAGTAAAAATGGTGAAGTGCTTACCCATGAGATAGTGCCTCCACATCCTCAAATAGTGAATGACAACTGTCATTTTTTTATCTTGGGTTGGATACCTTATTTCCCTCTCAATCAAATTTTTGCTCTCGAAAGCCACTGGATGGCCATCTTGAAGAAGTAGTCCCCCAATTGCCAAATCAGAAGCATCTGTTTGTACTTCAAACGGCTTAGAGAAATCAGGCACGCCCAAGACTGGTTCACTGCTCACATCATCTTTGAGGTACTGAAAGGCTTTTTCATGCTTGGCTATCCATTTCCAAGAAACATCTTTTCTCGTGAGATGAGTCAAACAGGCTATAATATCTGAGTACATCTCTATAAACCCTCTGTAGAATGATGCTAAGCCATTGAAGTCTCGAATGTCATGAACAGTATATGTATTGCTTTTCTAAGACTAGGTCAGGGTAGGTCTCTTTATAGGTGGGAGCCGGTGCCACGCCCTAAGACATGAAGTTGGGGGTACCTGTGACATGAAGTTGGGGGTAATGAAACTTCATGCACCTCTTAGCTTCTTGCTCTTCCCAATCTTAATAATAGAGACCCTTATCACTTGCAAAGAGAGATGAAGTAAATATTTTCATGCAAAGAAAACCACAACCTATCTTTCTCCTTGCTTCCCTTAGAGGAGAATGAATATGGTAACATCCCAAGTGACGTTGTAGTCGAGCATCAGGAGAAGAAAAGGATCCATAAAAGCCATTATCTCACCAAGCCGACCGGTGCCAAAGAGAAGAGCGATGCGTTGTTGGAAGAAGATCTTTTGGCTCAACATAACATAAACTAATATATATCTAGGGACTTGAAGGGGCTGATTTGGCTGGATGGGTAAATTCTAAGGAAACATGGCATCTCCTTCATAGAAGCCTCTAGAAATGGCTCAAAATCATTCTACAAACTACTAGAAAACACAGAGGTATATAACTTCCACCAAAAAACTGATATCAGAAATTAAAGTACATACAAGGATGGATCTTGAAGTGAGCTTTGTACTGATATAAGTTTCGTTGAAAACAGATAACCGGTTGAAGAGATATGGACAGTTTATTGAAAGGGGGTAAAAACTACCATAGAAATAAATAGTCATACACAGAGACTCATAACTTCTTGTTCTAGACCCAATGCAAGAAATTAATTACATGCAAGGGAGATCCATAAAGAGAGCTTCACGTTCATATAAGTTTCATTGAAAATGGATAACTAGTTGAAGAGATATAGACAGTTTACTGAAAGGGGGTAAAAACTACTATAGAAATAAATAGTCATACATAGAGACTCACAACTTCTTGTCCTAGCCCAATGCAAGAAACTAATTATATGCGAGGGAGACCCTTAAAGAGAGCTTTGCGCTGATATAAGTTTCATTAAAATCAGACCACTAAGGAGAAATTCATAGGCCAAATATTGATGGGGGGTCTAACTGCTATATTAACTACCATCTGCCCATGCAAATTTCGCCTAAGCAAACTACTCCCTCAAGCCTCCACAACTATCAACGATCCAATACCCCTAGAATTTGTCTAAAAGAGAGGAAGAAGCTTGCATGGTGGCTCAGGAAATGGATGGATCATGTGTGCACAGTGAGCAGCCAAATAAGAACTACTTTAGAGACTTAAATAGAGAGAGAAAAGAACATAGGAATGGAGACTCAAGGAAAATGATAAGAAGTGACTTTCCTTGCCATGAGAGTAAGAGTCCACTCAAATACACTCAAAATACTACAAACACAAGGGAGAAGAAGAGGTTTCATACATATAAGAGGGAATGGAAGCTCCAAGACTACTAATAGAGAGAGAATGAACTAGAGAGAGATGGACTCAAGAGTCTACATAAGAGAATATCTACAAGAGGGAGAGACGCCTCATGGAAGAGGCTAGAGGAGACTAGAGCAAACAAAAAAAATTTATATACATATAATATTGCCATAGAACTAGCCTGCTATCTCAAGAATTGTAGGAAATTTCAATAATAGTTATCCTTAATATCTCAGTAAACCACAAAAATGTCCTAGAGTCGAACAGCTACTCATAATATCCTAGTATCCTCTTTTGATCACTAGTTTGAGATCATCATTATTCCTCCTAGATAGCCAAAGAGGGAAACATAAGCCATTTGCAAGTACTTTAGTCATGATTAGAAGTCCTACTTCATACATATTTGTCCACATAGCTCAAGATGGGTCCCAAGCCACCTTATCTCCCACATACAATGTTCCGGTAGCATAAATTGAAAACTAAGGCATATAGGTGCTATAATGTGTAGTATTTAAAATGAGTGTAATCATGAGCATACTACTTATACATGAGCAAATTAGCTAAACTCCATGTTTTCGAGAGAAAGCATGTTTGGATTGATATAGCTCTCTTGTAGTCGGCTAGTACCTGACCCTATCCAAGTCTTCAACGTTAGCACCGTGAAGGGAAAGGTCATGTAATACACTTGTATGCCAATGCAATGAGTGGAGTCCATAGCTAGGTTATCCTCTACTACATGAACAAGTCACCGAGGTGCCACGGCTTCCAATCATTGTTCCATTATGCCCACTCGAAGGGGTAGTGATACACAAGGGTGGTTATCGGGTAGTCACTAAGGTAAGGAGCACATAGACTAGCTATCCCACAGCTTCTACAGCATAAACACAAAACTAACGAGAGCATGCAAAGGAAAAAACAAGCGCATGAGTTCAAACATCCGTTTGGTTTTGGTCCAATGTTAGTATGTACCCCAAGGCTTGACTAGCTTTGTAATATTGGTGCAAGCGCATATTAATCATAGCCAATGAGCTGTTATTCATTGCTTCACCGGGCTTAAGTGAGCCCTCAGCCTCCGTATTAGTAAGACTTGCAACATGTGTTCTTGCAAGGGGTGCACAGGCTCCATACTGATGTGAGGGCATGGCAGAAAACCTTCAAGTGCATCCCCCATTCGATCAAGGGTCTCCTGAGCACAAGCCCATCATGCAATGCATCCATCTAGTGTGGTCAATGGCAAAGAAGTGAATGGAACGTAACAACAGGAAGGATACTCATATCATATGAGAATAGGTAGACACAAAAATGTATTGAGGGGGGAAGAAGAAGAAAATGCTATTAAGGGGAGGATTGTCCATCGGTCGTCTCGTTATCTCACCTTGTCATTATGCTTCAAGAACATTCTTGGTGGGATTCTGAGTCTACAACTCCAAGGATCATCCCCAATGACCTATATTGCCATCCTATGGCTGGGTGGGAGAGGGAGACCAAACCCATGTTGCTCACTTAAAGTGCCAGTCTAGGAGTATATAACGAGCTTCATAACAAGAGGTAGGCATGCAACTCAGTCGTGACAAAAAAATGGAAAGAAATGGAAGGGACCCTAGACTCAATCGAATGGGGGCATCGATAACCCAGTAAAGGCCTCACTCTCTGTTCCTACTGACTTGCATGTAAGATTTCACATACCCAGGGAGTGGATCGGGTTTTCAACACGAATTCAAGGGGCCTTTATACAAACTAGTCATCTAATTGACAAGAATACAACATGGGGAGGTCAAAAGACATTGATTCTAAGGGGGGTCGAAATATGTTGAGCATGAGGGGGTCAATTCGTGTTCTAATATCTCCCAGCCTCGCTATTTGCTTCCTAGTCTTTAACACCTCACACTATATGTGTGGATGCTTGATGTTTGCTTGTGGGTTGTCTCCTGCAACTTCATCAGGCTCAAGTGAGCCTTTAGCTTTTGTTGCAAGACCCCGAGAAAGTCTTCTAGTCGTAGCGGTGCAGAGGAGGGGAGTTGGTGATGTTTCTCTTGATGCCTCAAGAGTGGAGTGGTTCTCGCCAAGTGAGGAGGGGGGCAAAGAGATAACAGGGTTCTATTCTTGGCTCATAGTAGGAGCAGGTCATTGCAGGGGGAGAAGACATAGTTCCTAGGGAGCGTCTCAGCCTTGCATAGAGGGAGGCTCAAGAAGGTGCATCTCAACTCACCTGTGTGGCTCCCATATCTACCAAGGGTCTTGCTGGATGCTCCTTGGGCATTGTTCTCGAGCTCCTGTCAGACTTTGTTATCCATTGCCAGAGATTTGAGCTGATAATCCTCCAAACGTGCCGCTCAGCTACTTACTGGAGTGCCCTCGATCCAGCCATTGGCATTATGTTCCCTTGGGATTTGGATTGATGCTTTCTACGATGGCTCTCCACCCAAAGGTCTTTGGATGCCGTTTTGCTCAAAGGTCCTTCTCTACTTTGGCCATCGCGCTATCACAGGGGCTTGCTTTTCCTTCATTTTTGCAAAGGGCATTAAAGTCTTAGACCTTGCCCTTTACATTTCTATATCCAAATGCCTCCTCCCCAGGCTCGAGGTCTTGTGGTCCAGGGCCATGCCATCCTTTGTTATCAATGCTCATAGTGACTGCAATTTGTGGGGAGGAGTGAGAGTGCTCTCAACAAAAGCAAGAACGAAAGAGGGAGAGAGAGAAACAGAGAGCCACACAAGTTTTGGTGGGTGTAGAACACCCTAATCTTCTTTTTCATTCATTTATATATGTGTTTGAGTATTGTACATAACCGGGGTAAAGGCACAGTGACCTTTAACCCCCACAACCTCCCACTTAAAGGACAATGTGCCTTTAAGGGAGAACAACCAGTGAGCATACTATCCAATGCCCATCAATACACAACAATACTCAAACCACTGACTAGGTAGACTCTTCTTAGCATATCTACAGGGTTACCATCTGTATGAACCTTGACAAGCTCTATGCACTTGTCCTCAAGTACCTCCCTGATGAAATGGTACCTGACCTCAATGTGTTTGGTCTTTGCATGAAAGACCGAATTCCGTGCTAGCTGAATAGCACTCATGGAATCACAACGCAATGTCGGTACACCTGTATGAATCCCCAAATCTCCCACTAGCCGATCAAGCCATATAGCCTCCTTGCAACCCTTTGCGGCTGCAACATACTCAGCCTCTGTGGTAGACAAAGCACACACTTTTGTGCGCGAGACATCCACGACACTGCACCACCTGCAAAGGTGAACACATAACCAGAAGTGGATCTCCTACTATCCACATGCCCTGCATAGTCTGAATCTGTGTACCCAAGTACATGCATGTCTCCTCTACCAAAGCAGACGCACATCTCCTTGGTACCCTTCATGTACCTCATGATACACTTAACTGCCTCCCAATGCCTCTTAGCTGGATTAGCCATATACCGACTAACAACTCCCACTGCAAATGCAATGTCTGGACTAGTAGCTATCATAGCATACATAAGACTCCCAACTGTTGATGCATAAGGAATTTTAGCCATCATGGCCCTCTCCTCATCTGATTTGGGACTATCTGTATGACTCAGTTTCACATATGGAGGCAATGGAGTACTCACTGCCTTCCCCCCCTCCATATTGAAATGCTGCAATACTTTTGTAACATACTCTTTTTGTGAAAGCCAAAGGAGTTTCCTACTCCAATCACGCGTGATGCGCATACCAAGAATATGACCCGCAAGTCCCAAATCCTTCATATCACAGGCCTCATGCAACTTGGCCTTTAATGCATCTAGCTCATAAGTATTCTTGCTAGCCAATAGCATATCATCCACATATAGTGCCAGTATTATTAGGCTATTATCCTTATTCCTTTTAGTGTAGAGGCAGTGATCAATTTCACTCCTTCTAAAACCCTGGGACCGAATGAAAGCATCAAACTTCTGATACCATTCTCTAGGCGCTTGCTTAAGACTCTTCCTTTTGATTTGCACCCCAATTTGCATTCTTTTTCTTATCCTTTTGCTCTCTTTTTAGCTTGTAGCAATCCTTTTTCATATGGCCCTTCTTGCCACGGTGGTAACACTCAATGTTCTGTGCCCTGGATTTGCTACGAGACTTCCCTCTTTCTTAGGACTTCCCCCTGAACTGTGATCTGCCCCTTTGCACATTTAAGGCTGCATCCTACTTGTTGCCCGTCCATAGACTTCCATCTAATCTTCTCGGCCAACAAGCTACCCACAACATCATCAAATTTCAGTACTCCACCAGGTGCAGAGTTACTGATAGCTGTACGGAAGGTATCCCATGAGGATGGCAATGAACATAAGAGAAATACTGCCTTAGTCTCCGCATCAAATTTCATCTTCTGAGCCTGAAGCTGGCTGAAAATAATATTGAATTCAGTCAAGTGAGAAGCAATGGAGACCCCTTCCTTCATCTGCACCTCAAACAACCTCTTCATGAGGTAAACTTTATTAGAGGCAGTTTCCTTCTCATAAGTGGCACACAGTTTCTTCCACAAATCTTCCATAGTCTGCTCATTTACTACTGTGAAATAAACTGACTCTGCAAGATGAAGTCTAATAGTAGACTTTGCTAATGCATCCAACTCATTCCAATCATCCTCAGACATATTTGCAGGCTTAGCTTCAATCCCAGCCAAGGGTTTAATCTGCTTCTTTTGAATAAGCACATCCCTATACTATTCTTTCCACAAAGAAAAGTTTGTCCCATCAAACTTTTTAATGCTGAAAAGCTCCTTTTCGGACATGGAAGAGGATGCCATGATGCAAATAAAGCAAAATCCCAAATGCTAGTGCCTGCAAGAGAGAATCACAGCAAATACCAGGTGCACCCAAATGTGTATGCCACAATAGAGTGAAATATCACCAAAACTCATGTCTCAAAGCATCTGACTCATGTGCATATACTATGCATCCATATGAGCAAATCTGGCCCAACAGAAAATGCCAACTGCAATGGCATTCCAAAATGCCAATAAGTGCCAAATGACTCAAGCATAAACATCATCCACTGGCATATGCATTAATAATATCTCATCCAAGAGAGCATAGCACTATCACTGCATCACCTGCAATGTGTCAAAGCTATCCCTTAGCATAAAATAACATCCATGTGCAAAGCGTCCATAAAAATAGCATCCCACAAGGCAATTTAGGCCTATCAGCGCATCTAAATGGCCTATAAATCATCCACTGGAACCCAATGCACACCACGAATGAGCGCACACTACTCAAACTACAACCAGAGTGATCTGCATAAGGTATGCTCAAGAAATCGTAGTCCCACGGTAAGGATCGCTACTGAAAATAGAACCTGAGATGCCTCAAAACATGGGTGCCATTGCATAATCGGACTCAGCAAGAAAATCTGCAAGTATCTCTCTTCTACCGAAACTCCAAAATCCCAACCAATGAGTGAGAAATGGGAGTCAACACTTATCCACTGCCATGAAAGGGTAAGAAACCTTTTAAAAAGGAAAGGGGGGGCAAATTTCTAATCTAAAGGGGAATATTAAGAAAGGGAGGGAGGGGGGGGATGGTTGTGATTGAAAAAGACAAGAAAGGGGGTTTGTAGAGAAAAGAGAAAAGAACAAGCAAAAAGAACAAGCAAAAGGAGAACCTGGGAATCCATGGTGGGCATCGAGCGCGAAGTCCGTGCGGGGAGTTTAGGATAGCACAGTCATGGGAGAGATGCAAAGAGCCTAAGAGAGGTATGGGCCACGATTTAAGGGAGAAGGACAGGCAGGGGGAAGCAATAGTAAAGTAGTGGGCTGAGTGGAAGTACCGAGACGTGTAATGTGAGGCGAGGCAAGGTTGGTAGGTTGTGAGTAGGTAGTGAGTGAAGGGTAGGAGTCTTATATATAGGGAGAGGGTAGGAAAGTCAGGGCAGGTGAGGAGGTGTAGTGAAGAGCCCAAGGCAATCGAAGCGGGAGGGATGGTGGGTGCGAAAAGTGAGGAACTTGGAACGCAAGAAGAGGCATAGCGATTAGAGAAGGCAGCATGTAGGGAGCATAGGGCATTTAGACATTTAAATAATTAGGAAGAAGTAGGGGGAAAGGGTTAATAGAGTATGATAAGGGGAATGTAGGATGCATAGGGAGTAATAGGGGGGGAATTAGGGGATTAAAAAAAGAAAAAAGGAGGATAGAAAAAAAAGGAGGAAAAAGGGAAATTAGGAAATTAGGAAGAGTAGGGAAATTAGAAATTAGAAATTAGAAAAATAGGAAATTAGGGAGATTAGGGGAGTAGGAAAAGGGGAGAAAGTGGACTTACTAGTAAAAAGGGTTAGTTAGAAAGTTTAGAAAAAATAAAAATTAGGGAAAAATTACTAGGAGGTAGGAAGTTAGGGAAAATTAGAAATTAGAAAAGTAAGAAATTAGGGAGATTAGGGAAATAGAGGGGAAAGGAATTAGGGGATTAAAAAAGGGGGGGGGGAGGAGGAATTTTCAAAAATAGAAAAGGTGGAAAATAGGGAAAGATAAATGGGGGTTAGAAAAATGAGGGAAAATTTTAGGGGGAGTAGGGGAAATAGGGAGTGTAATGAGAGAGTAAGGAAGAGTGTAATGAGAGAGAAAGGACAGAGAGTGTAAATGTAAGGAAGGAGGAGGGGGGGAAAGAATAGGGGGAGGGGGAAGAAAAGGGGAAAATGTAAAGTCAATGTTAAGGAAAAAATGAATAGGAAGTGTGTGTGTGTGTGTCTGTGTGTGTGTCATTTAAGACAAGCTACATTTTCCAAGTCATCGAAACCATTGCAATCTTATAATTCATGGATGCTTAGATTCTTGGGAGGGGAAAACTGAACTAAGAGCCATTTTTTAAAAAAGATAATGGAGGCGAGAGAGAAGAGAGAGAGACAGACAAACAGACAAAGAGACAGAGAGAGACAGAGAGACAAAGACAGAGAGTAGTGATTGATTTATCTATCTATATGTTGAAGCTACATTTGCATCATTTAAGACAAGCTACATCTTCGAAATCATCGAAACCCTTCTGATCTTGTAATTCATGAATGCTTCGATTATTGGGGAAGGAGAACTGAACTAAGAATCATTTTTTTAAAAAGATAATGGAGGCGAGAGAGAGAGAGAGAGAGAGAGAGAGAGAGAGGGAGGGAGGGAGGGAGGGAGAGGGGGAGGGAAAAATATAATGGTGGCCGGAAGTGAAATAAGTTAGTCTATTAGTTGGAGATAAGCTACATTTCCAAAATCATTGAAACCATTCTGATCTGTAAAATAAGTTAGTGTATTAGTTAGAGACAAATCCATGATGTGGTTGGACAAGTAATCACCAAAGTTAATTGTATCTTTCCTAGGAGCATCTTGATGAGCTAGCAGTATGTCTAGAGACAAAGCCAACACCCTCTGCCCTAAGTGATCTAATCTAGTCCCCTTTTTGAGAAGTTACCCTTGCTTCTCAATGAGAGTAAAGGATCAAGTATGTTTCATGTCATGTGCAGTATAGCCATGAGAACTAACCTCGAGAGGTGAGGTGATTGGATGATAGGTGGGGCTACACCGAGAGAGAGAGAGAGAGAGAGAGGGGGGGGGGGGGGGGGAATATAATGGTGGCCAAAAGTGAAATAAGTTAGTGTATTAGTTAGAGACAAGTCCATGATGTGGTTGGACAAGTAGGCACCAAAGCCTTGCCAATAGTGCTAGCTCTAACCATGACACACTTAATAACTTTGGTGATGTTAGTAGTCTAATTTCAACCCTTTCCCTCAAGTATAACCAACATCCCTCTCTCTCACACACTCTCTGTTATTGTGTGTGTCTTCAGCTTCTCCTCGATGTATAGAACGAAAATTCATGACATATAACATTTCCATTAATTGAACCCGAATTGCATACATATGTGGAAAACACATCTTTTTAATTTTGAGATTTGACATCTATGCTTCACCTTTTTTATTGTGCAACCAACCCATGAGGTGCCTTTAATGGATATTCTATCTATTGAAATTAATGGCATTTTAGCATCTTGAGACCCGACGGAGCGGGTCTCCAGCTAGTCGTAGATTGGTCAGGTTGCTCGTGCAACAAATCAAGGCAAAGGTGAAGCGCCACTGGTTTGCATTTTGCATTTTGGATTTGGAGGGTGCACTGGTGCACTATTTTTTGCTCAATTTAATGGGACGCTAGCATCTGGCATTCACAGTGGGTTGAAGTCTCTTCAATGCTAGCGGGTAAGCCAATGAAAGATGGCCAACTCTCACATCGAGAGCTCCTTGAAAGTACTGAGGGGTCTGGCTGATAAACGCTTCGAGCTATTTGGGCTATTACATCGTGTGTGAACCAAATGAGCCTGTAGCACCAACTCCCCATTTTGTGATTGCGCTAAAAAGTTTTACTCTACGAGAAGGCGTTCTCAATGGGCAGAGTTGAGAATCAAAAGCTCCCTCGTCTTCAGAATGGACGTCAGGAACGACAGAACGTGCCACCAGCTAGCCGTTGCTGCCTCTCGCCAGAGCCATTGGTGGCGTGGATTGCTGTTTGCTCTAATTTGTTTGTTTGCCTCATCATCCATTGCGCTTTCCCTGCAAAACCCATTTATGCGGTTGCATTATTTCCAAGTCCTAGCGCCTAAAAGTTTCCTTCCTCATCATCCATTGCGCTTTCCCTGCAAAACCCATTTGTGCGGTTGCATTATTTCCGAGTCCTAGCGCTGTACTTTCCTAAGTTTCCTTCCAAGTTACGCTGCTTTGCTGCCTGTCTCTGTCTTTGTCAAGACGAGCTTCTAGCCAAGTATTCACCTTCCTTGACTGCCGTTTCCATCAGCCTCTCTCCCAGCAACGCTAACTTCTAGCCCAAGGTGCGTACCACTAGGTAAATCGATCATTGATGTCCGATCAGTTTCGTCTAACGTCTAGCCCCGGTGGAGTTTCAATATTCTCCTAATACGTACCATAGTGACTACATACTTCCTAGAAGATTTGACTTGATGGACGTAATAGATTATGGAATTACGGTTGGAATTTTTCCCGAGGTCTTCAAATCAGATCGATTAATCTTTCCTTCAAGAATCTCAAACTCCTAATCATATGATTTACACAAACATAATCAAAGCATACCTTGTGAACTTAGCATGAAATGCCCCACATTACATTAGAGCGGCCATGTATGTATTGCTTCTCAACAAGTTGGATGGTAATGAAATCCCTTCATTGTTACTTGAATACAATTCGTTTGGTATGACATCATCGATTCTTTTCTTTCAATGTTACTTTCAATGACTGGTGCTTGCACATATCATGTGATGTGCATTGCTCGAGTTAGAGGAAGATTAATTTCAAGAAACTTTGCAAAAATGATTACGTATAGATTTTCAACAAGAGAGCATGAGTGCTTAAGCGCACTACCCCCTTAAGGAGTTCATTGGGGTATACATGAAATGTTTTATGTATGTTGCTAGAATAAATATAATCAAGATTGTCTTGGATCACTTTTTGTCTAAGTGGAACAAACATCAAACATTAACGGATGTATGTTTATTCATTGCAATTACTACTCCTATTTGAATGATAGGCTCCAAGTTAGGAACATGTGCTAGATTCTCTTGTTTAGTAATACCCAAAGACTTTGGACAATGGTGAACTCCACAAAATGGCAAAATAATCTCCACAAAGGTCACTCTATGTTCTTAAAATACTCATGCATGTGAAATATACACTCATCACAACTCTCCACACCATGTAAGCCATGTAAAATAAACACTTGTTTTTCATTATTGTGCAAGCCTGTAATATGCTATCAGATTATTACACTTTGAATTTGGGCTAATGTCAAATTTATTTGTATCAAGAACTTCAAAGTATTAAATACACCTATTGTATATTGATAATTTGTGACATGACATAGAATTCATTAATGCAAGTTATTTTCCATCTATGAGGATTCTGAGTAGAATCATTATAATTTCATCTTGATAGTGTAGATATTGTGAAAAAGAGATCTTTGTTTGTAAGAATTTTTGGTGTTTGTATTTCCAAGTACATAGTACCAACTATGTATGATAGCGTGCCAACAAACAAAGAAAATAATAAATTCTAATTATAATACAATCTTTGAGTATTTGTAATAATATCAGTCTTTTAGTACTTTGTTCATGGTGGTATCTTTGAGTACTTTTTTCTTTATAACAGTTTTCTATGTTTTTTGTAATCCAAATATTGTTTGAGTATTACCAAATATATGATACCAAGTATGTATAATAGCATGCTAATAGGCAAAGAAATTAAGAAATTCAAATTATACAATTTTTAATTATTTATAACAAGACTGTAACAGTATTTATAAGAGTATCTATCATTCAATACTTTGTCCACGTGGGGTCTTTCAATACTTTATCCTTTGCAATAGTTTCTATGTTGTTGTAATCAAAACATTCTTGGAGTATTTCCAAATGTATAATACTACGTATGTGTGATAGCATACCAATAGGCAAAGAAAAAGTGAAATTCAAATCATACAATTTTTGAGTATCTGTAACAATATCTATAATAGTATTTGTCTTTCAATACTTTCTTGATACTGGTATCTTCTCCTTTTGTATGTCCATCAATATACCATATGAGTAAGTCCTTGTGAAACTACTCCAAGGTACAAAGTTAGCATCTTCAACACATGATCAATCAATACACCAATCCTTACAAAAGTACTCCTAAGTAGCCTTGTCTAAAAAAATAAAAAGAAAGAAAAAAGTAAATCCATAGCATATATTCATCACATGGTCAATCAATATATGATATGAGCAAATCCTTGTGGTAATTATACACCAAGGTACCAAGTTGTCTTTAAAAATTAAAAGAAATAAAAAAGTAAATTCATAGCATAATATTATATATTCACCACATGGTCAATCAATATACGATATGAGCAAATCCTTGTGGTAGAAATACACCAAGGTACCAAGTTGGCACCACATTATAATCTTGAACACATGATCAATCAATGGACCATATGAGCATCAATATACCATATAAGCAAATCTTTATGAAAAAACTCTAGGATACAAAGTTGAGACCTTATGCTTTCAAAAAAACAAAAACAAAAATTAAACCCATAGCACAACATTAACAAAAGTACTCCTAAGTAACCTTGTCTAAAAAAATAAAAAGAAAGAAAAAAGTAAATCCATAGCATAATATTATATATTCACTCACCATATGGTCAATCAATATACGATATGAGCAAATCCTTGTAGTAATTATACACCAAGGTACCAAGTTGTCCAAAAAAATATAAAGAAAGAAAAAAGTAAATCCATAGCATAATATTATATATTCACCACATGGTCAATCAATATACGATATGAGCAAATCCTTGTGGTAGAAATACACCAAGGTACCAAGTTGGCACTGAATTATAATCTTGAACACATGGTCAATCAATGGACCATATGAGAAAATCCTTATGGAAATACTTCAAGGTATAAACTTGGCACCTTGTGTCCAAAAACTAAAAGAAAGAGAAAAAAAAAGTAAGCCCATGGTGCATTAGAATCTTCAACACATGGTCCATCAATGTAAATAGAAACCCAAGCCATTGCTATGTGCAAACAATGAACTTGGCATTATTCTTACCATACTTGTCACAAATACCTCTTAAGAAGACACTACAATTATTATAAAAGTTACCTATAGTACAATTAGGTAAAGAGTACATAAGCCCCTTCCATAGAGCTTCTTTGTATCTCCATATATTAAGATGTACAAATGGAAGTGTGATAGCTCTATGTAGTTTCATAGCAAGATTTATTCATTAAGCAGTTTTAAAGAGTGTAACATCTAATTCAGGTATGTAACATTGGTACTCGTTTCAAGATTCCCTCATAAATTCATTAAAATTATAACTTTTTCAAAAAAAGGTCATATTTTGCATAGTGAATTTTTTAAAACTTTTAAATTCCTATCAATTTTGGTATATAATGCCTACAAATTATGAAGGACCTCGACTATAGAACACAATATCAATGTATTTAGAAAAATCAAGAAGTAATTTTTTTCCTTCCTTTGACCTTTTATTTTCAACAGAAAAACTACATGATACAACTTTCATTCCTGCGTGTGGTAACATAACCTTATCAAAATTCTTAAGTTAAACTTTGTAGTATCACATAAAGTACTGAAAGAATAAAAAATAATCATCAAATTAATGGAAAAGAGTAAATGCCTCCTTCTTCAAAACATTCAATGCATATGGATTCTCAAATGTCTTAAGAACACTTGTCTATTGAAACAATTCAAAATCACAAAATCGTCAATATAATTCCATAATTGGAGCCTACTCAATTCTCCCATATGTGTCATCTACATCATCTTCATAACCTTCCCCAACAACAAATTATAAGGAAAAACTAAACATTCAAAGCATATGGATTCTAAAATATCTTAAGAGCAGTTGTCTATTGAAACCATTCAAATTAAAAAAATTGTCAATACAATTCCATAACTAGAGTCTACTCAATTCTCCCATATGTGTCATCTATGTCATCTTCATCACCCTCCCTAGTCTGGGTTTCCTGTATGGGTTTCTCAATCACTTTCTCTTTCACAACCTCCTTCTCCCATGTATCAGCTAGCTCGCCTACCTCCATAAAATCGGGTTTTAATATCTCAGGTGGTTGGGGTTCCCGTTGACGAGGCTACCACCCATCGAACTTCCCACCTTTCAAACCAAGCTCCTAATGCTCATCAAGCAAGTGATGAATAGCAATCACTCTCTTCTTTATGTAATCACATTGAATAGGATCTTTTTCAACTGCAATTACATTTCGACCCTTTTTTAAGGCACATGCTGTGACTGTGCGTGAACCAGCAAATAGATCAATTATCCACTCATGCTCATTTGAAAATAAATCTATGAGCTAATTAATTAGGAGTTGTGGTTTTTGATAAGGATTTACTATCTCCCCATTCTTATCCATGGTCACATGCTTGAGTTTCTTCGTCATCACAAGTGGAATAATGAAATGATCAGGAGTAAATGGAGCAGATGAGGGAAATTTGATGTGACCAATACTTTTTCCATCCAAAGACCAATACGGAATTGAAATGTTTTTGTAGCAAACGTGAATCAATGTCCTTTCATTTGTCTCATTGGGTTTCATCCTACGACATGCAACAAAAATAAGTTTTAAATTTATTAAAATAAAACACAATTATAACTATAATAATTGACCCCAAAAAATATTTGCATTTCATTACTGCACTCACCAATAAAGGTGGTCATGTCCAGCACATTTATCATAAATGACACTCATCACTGCCCTAGACTGCAAGTCTGAATGAAAAATTACAACACAAAGCATTGCCGTCATAATCGATGTGAACTGGTCAAGAAGACTAATTAGTTCTTTTGCTTTGTAAGGGACCTCATCAAAGGTGGATCCGGGAATATTAAATCCATATGCTATGTCTGCCAATGACCAACGTGTACTCATTCTTTGGAACTATCTTCAACTATTCATTGCAATCTCCATTGAGCATACAATAAAAGTTTGGTGGATGGTTTTTCCCCCTGTCAAACTCTAACATGTCATCACTAAGAGTGATAGATTGTTGACAAGTTCGATGCTCTTTTTCTTTTGTAGCCCGATCAATCAATTGCTTAAAGCTTGCAGGCATCATACTACTCTCAGGTCCCTTCTTGCCTCTTTTCTGAAGGTTGTTGTCAAAATAACAGTTCAATATTTTAAACATTCAAATCTACAATTCGAAAGAAAAATTCCATTAGCATATGTACACCAAATTTGACATACCATGCTTTTCAATACATTGGAATATGGAGCCAAGCTCTCCATCCTGCTGCTCTCTGGATACTCCTCCCGAACAGCATCCCAATTTGGCATGTTCCCATCCCATGATCTGAACCTGTCACTTGGCCTTGACGGATCTTTAATTATTGCAGAATTCCGAGTCTCATTCAACAAAGACAAGCGAAACTCTGGAGTGATCAAAGAACGATCCTCGTTGAGTTTCGTAAATGAACTCATTGTGATAGAAACGAGCCCGTTCTATCCAAGACATGGACTTCCTATAGTCATTGTCATTATTGTGATCAAAAGCCAGTGAATTTGCCTCCGAATTAATCAAACCAGCATCAACTATACAATTACATGTCTTGTAATGAGAGTTACATGGAAACTCAATATTCAACTGCCTTTTTGCCTCTGTTGAATGGGAGCCTCCAAGAATAAAGTAATTATAATCATTTTCTTTCCGATGATCAAAAGATGCCTTGTCTAAACAATCTTTTGGATGCACGAGCACAATGTAGTTCACAACTTGTGCATGTGGATTGTCCTTCATTCGTGATTCATCAAATGAAGCAGGAAGATCATAAATCTATTGAAGCTGTTGCACCTTAAGACTTGGATCCTTGGCACTTTTCTTTGGTTCCTCGGTGCCTTTCTTCTCCACCCTTATCTTTTGGATCCTAGAGGAAGCATCCTCCGATGTGGGCTTTCCAAAGACACGAATTTCTCCTAAAGTTTATTTGTTCGACATGGTACCTACAAAAGACATAAACAATGTCAAAATATTATGATATCATGGAGAGAATATCTCAAGTTGAAAAAAGCAAAAGCTAGTACAACAAGCTTGATGGTTTCTAAAAAGACTTTGAGCTTCTAACATCTACATTCTTCATGGAAAAAGATGTCGACATGCTTATTACTGGAACATGATTTTGGACTAGAGAACAAAAAACAAAAAGGCATGAAAAGTAACAATACTACAATGCACTACAAAATTATGGCCAAAACGCCTCTCCTTCTCAAATTTGATTAAAAAACAACTCCATAATTCGAAGAAAAAATTCCGCTTTTCAATACAAATCGACCAAAAAATAAACAAAATTTACCAAAAAACCCTCTCCCTCTCTCCAACTATCCCTCTCTCCCTCTCCCTAATTCTCTCTCTCTCTCTCTCTCTCTCTCTCTCTCTCTCTCTCTCTCTCTCTCTCTCTCTCTCTCTCTCTCTCCATCTTTCTCCCTCAATCTCTCTCTCTCTCTCTCTCTCTCTCTCTCTCTCTCTCTCTCTCTCTCTCTCTCTCTCCCCCCCTAACTCTCTCTCTCTCTCCTTCTCTCCCTCTCTCCCTAACTCTCTCTCTCCCTCTCTCCCTAACTCTCTCTCTCCTTCTCTCCCTCTCTCCCTAACTCTCTCTCTCCTTCTCTCCCTCACTCCCTAACTGTCTCTCTCCTCTCGCTCGACTAACACCTGTCAATGATATCATCGACAAGGAACTTGCCTTGTCGATAATATCATCGATCGGGCTATGTGCATGGTGGAAGGCAAGGCAAATCAGTGGGAGCATGGGAAAAAAGAAAATGGGGAGGCAAATCAACGGGCAAATCAGCAAGGGAGTGTAGAGAAGAAGAAGATGGCGAAGAAGAAGAAGCTCCCTTCAGTCCAAAAAAAATTAAACAAATGCATGAGGAGATGGAGAGCTTACCTGGCAAAGCTGGAGAACTAAGAGGGGTAGATGGTAGAGGGAGAGATGGAGAGGTTAGAGGAACTAACAAGAAGGGATTGGGATAGAATATAGAGTAATTTATTTTTAGAAATGTTTCTTGCTATTTTTAGTAAATAGGATAGACTAGCGATCAAAGCAATGTGTTTTCAAAAAAGCAAACATAAAGTACTTTAAATCATATTCAAGCACACCACCCCCATTTTCAAAACACAGTAAATTGAAGCACGCCATGAAATTTGATTTCATAACCGAATTAAAACTAAAAAACACTTAACCCATAAGAAAATTGCACATACCTGGTGATTCTTTGAACTCTTGGGCGTATTCTAGAAATAATGAGAAACAAATGTAGGAATCTCATGTTTATAGTGAAAATTTGTTATTTTTAGAAATGTCTCTATGCTGAAAATCCTAAACTAACCTTGAATTTTATGGTCATGCATATAACTTCCACCTTTCATTATTGCATGGCACTTTTGGGGCATCCCCTTTGAAGCTTGCCAAAGTTCTACATGGGAGGTTCGTTTGACACTATGTCTATCTCAATTTCTTCTTCTCATAGTTCCAAGGGCCTTCCTTTGCTACATTGGATGTATCCTGTACTAGTGGTGGAACCTCTTTTGCCACCTTAGATGTGTCTCCTGCTCCTTCACCTAAGCATGATGGTGGACATAGAAGCCCAGGTACTGTTATGGATAAATTTGACCAAAGTAAAAAGGCATAAATATGAGTGTGTGCTTGTATGTGTGGCAATAGTATAATAAAATATGGAGTGCATAGGGCCCAGGGTTGAGATGGCAGGGCATGACCATGTGCCACCCTTCCAGGTAAGAGGACCCATAAGGTGTGTTTTACATAATCCATGGTAGTAATATTATAAAATGTTAAGGTGACATGGCTCCTCCATGTGCCACCTCTCCACCTAGGCAGTCCCATGCCTACATTTAGTGAGATATGGCCCAAAGTCTATGGGAGAAGTAATATAAAATAGGTGGAGATGGATATTATATTAGGTTATTCCCTCCATATAGGATAGGCCCATGTGGGGGAGGTATAGAAGGTCCAAGAGTGCAAGTTAAATAATGAAAAAAGTAGGATGAGGTGGCAAGATTCCTTGTGCCAACCCTCCACTTGTCCTCCTAGATGTTTGAACGTATTATAAAATTGGGAAGAGACCAAGGGAGTATCATAGACTTGGGATATGGGAGTTGATATATGTGGAAAAATGTGGCCAAGCATTATCGCACACAATTGAGAGTGCATAACCGCCTAGCCCACATGGGAGACTCTTCCACACACACCATGCATGTGGAAGGATGCATTTATTGGGAGAGACCCTCTCTCTTGGCTATAAAAGAAGGGGGCTATTCCTTGATTGGACATGCTCATTCTTGTAAAGCACCTAGCTAGTACTTTGATTTCCCCTTCCCTTCCTTTCAAATAAAGCATGACCCTCTTCCCTTGATGTCTCCATCTCTACATTCCTCCTCCACCCATGTACATACTCCTCTTTTCCCTCTCCCTCTCCCCTTGTGCCATAGTCTCCCTCTTCTTTCCCTCCCCTCTTAATCCCTTTTCCCCACCCATGTTAACACTCCTCCCCTCACATTCCCTATTCCTCTATGGCCCTCGAGCGTCGCCATACCTATCCTCTAGCCTGTTGTCTTGATTTCTTTTTCGGCTAATAGAAATGGTATGGCTACTGGGATTCGAGCCTAGGTCTCCACGGCTAGTGGTGTAAAATATGTTACTCCTACGACTAGGTGCAGCTCTGTGACCTCTTTCGTGCATAGTTCTCTACTTTTGCACCTCCGAATTGTGTGCCTTCCCTATCTCTATGGCTGCAAAATCTCCCTACTTCTGTCCCTACTTCTGCGCTTCCAGTCTGCCTACTTTTTGCTCGTGGTTCCTACATGTATTCTGGCTAGCGAATCATCTACTCTATAGAACTATAACATCCATGCTCCCTCTGAGTTCCTACCTGTGCATTCGCGTGTCTACTGTGTACACCCATGCGCATCGCAGACATATGGCGATGGTTTTCTGGGCTCCCACGTTTTCTGGTCACGGACAATTTTTCTGGGCTTCTGCAAAACTGTAACAGATCCTGTGCCCCCCCCTCTCTTCTCTTCTTCTCTTTCTCTTCTCCTTCTCCTATCCTCTCCTCTCTTTTTATTAAAGAGTGGGATTTGAACCCAAGACCTCCCCCTTCACAAAAGGGAGACTTATCATTAGGCCAGCGGATAAGAAGTGATGAAAATGTACTGATATTGCTTATATATTAAAATCCCATGAACTGTAACTCTCTAACCGTGGGGAATTTTCACATGCTGTAAGAAGCAAAAGTACTTCACTTCATGTGCTCTACTCATATCTCTTACTAGATTGCAGATTCCAAACTTTTCAAGTTCACTTCGCGGATGCACGCCACATGAGGAGGGTGGATATTTATGTCACTTCTCGACGAGTTTAAGGATTTGGTGCCTGGTCCTCCGCGCCTTATGGCTACCAATGCGCGAGATCTATTTCTTGATCTTCATGTCAATCTTCAACAACTGATTGTACAGTGCATTGCTCAAGGAGATGATGGGTGGGATGATACACCATGGATTATTCAAGGTGAAGAACTAGTGATACGCTAGGAGGACTTTGATTTCAATTCTACTCATTGTGCAGTGATCGAGCTACTTGCCGCTTCGGAGGTAATTAAAAGGGTGTCCTTCTTCGAAGGGTGGGATGCTCCCCAAGCTTGGGGGGAGATTTGGCACATCTGCTTATTAATTCCTGTGGATAAGCTCGTCTTGAATGGTTTATTCTCAATCTCACTACAAAGGTTTCTAGGGCTCACAGCTATGGTTGGTAATGTTTTGACCAAGGAATCCCTTTGTACCTAATCAACGCTTTGTGCCTCATTTTGAGCTTCAAGTTGTAATTCCTTTTGGTCTAAAGATAAGCTTTCAACGAAGGATTGCAAGTTTATTTGGTGCTGAATGTTTGGCTCAAGTATTGAATTCTCCCCACCCTCTCCTTCTACCTATCTTGGACTACCGAGAAACATGGGATGTCTGGATTTTAGTCTTGGTGTGATGACATCTTGGATCCTTCAATTTGATGGAGCTTACAAACCTTCGACCAAGGCTGCTGGCGTGGGTGTGAAGCTCACTTCACCAAGTGGTGAGGAGTATTGTTATAGCAAGTCTGCACCTGCAAGTACTTGCAACCAAGCTGAGTACTCAACACTCATTTTTGGGCTACAAAAGGCACAAGAACATCACGTCAAGCAACTTGAGGTGCAAGGAGATTCTCAACTATGTGTGAACAAGTTAGTGAAAGGTGGAAGGTGTAGAGCAAAGGCTTGGTTCCACGACATCAACAAGCATTGGAGCTTTGCAACCAATTTGAAGAGGTAAAAATTCAGCATATCCCTCGATCTCAAAATCTAGTTGTTGATTTCTTAGCACGTGAAGCTTATACTTCAATCACGCATGAAGCGAGTGGAAGCACCGCCACAACGAAGCCACAAGCCATGAATGAGGGTAATCATTTGTAAGGAATGCAAAGGTTGTGGTCATCATGAAACTAAGTGTTGGGCATATTTGATACGAGTTTACCGACTTCGGAAGATCATCAAAAAGGTCCTCAAGGACATTTCTCAAAAGAAGGATGCCAGACCGCACACCCCTTGAAGAAATAGCATGGCAATTATAAGAACTGGAAGAAGCTAAAGGTGATGTGCAAGCTCTCCAACTGTTGACATTTGTCATGGCATTCTTGTTTGCCTTGATGAACAATCTCATGCAGTGCCATGTCTCTAACCCTCGCTTGTAAATATGGATGCGATATCATGAGGGTTGGTCCTTTTAAGATTGTCTATGAGCTATTCTATGCTAAAAGTTCTTCTCGTGTAGTATTTCACAATACACTAGTCACACCCTACCCTACCTATGTGTGCTTTGTGGATGTATCTTCACCTAATTTTCAGTTCAAGCTACCTCTTTCCATTGTTTGCCAATAGATAAGCCTCATTTCGACTCTCTCTTTTCCATTTTTCAAGCATGGCTAACATACTTGTATTCTGTGGGTGGGTTGAAGAAAATCCAAATGAGTATCTTGTGGCCTTCAAGCGCCATTGTGTTTCTCTCAACTTTCTTACTGAAGATAGATGGCTGTTGGTTCTTCCCACATTTCTAGAGGGTTTGCTCAAGTGTGGTATGAGAAGTAGGCAGATGACGTTCGCCAAAGTTGGCCAAGGTTAACGGCAGTGATGATTGAGTATTTCGACAAAGAAGAGGAGCCGAAGAATGTGTACCTACAGGTGACAAACTTGAAGCAGTTAGAAGGTGAGATGGCACGTCGATATGTGGATTGAGCGGCCGTGCTCCTAGACCATTTAATTGCCACACGCAGGAGGACAAGGCCGAATTTTGAGCTAGAATGACTCAGCATGTGCTGGACTACCTTGTAGTAGGAGCAAGTGATGAATTCCGCCTCAAGCTTAAATGGGAGAATCCAGAAACTATGGTGCTACCAAATGAGATTGCTCAAAAGTTTGATAAAGTTCAGTCTGACCTCGCTTCAAAGAAGATGATTGTCCCTCCGCAACCCCCTCAATTCTTGCAACAACAACCTGGGGGGTCTAACTTAGGGGCATACCCCCACCCCTCATCAGGGATGTATCCACCACCTCCACCTCAAATGTATGGTCCTCCCTTAGATGCTTACCCTCAACAAGGAGTATATCCTCAACCTCCACCTAGAAGATTTCCCCAGCCTCGCCCAGGAGCCCCCCTCCTTCCTACTCCCCCAGCCCCTCCTACTAAGGAACTCGGAGTCAATGAACTAGCCAAGGCCATGAATGATCTTCAACTTGAGATGGTGGGCATTAGAGATTAATCAAATCACCCTCCAAGAGAACGTACCAATGTTGTGTGCTATGAGTGCCACCAGAAGGGTCATTATCGCACAAAATGTCCCAATATTCCAAGGGTGAATCTTCTAAGTGAATCAAGCACTAAGGATTCTGACATAGAGATCCTTGACCTCGGGGAAAGAAGTCATACCACCTCAGGCCCCTCTCCACCGGGTTGCCCTAGGAAGAAGGTGTCCTTCTCAAAGCCCTCAAACACTGAGATGGTAGACCCATCAACAGAGAAGACTAAAAGATCTCACAGGAGTAAGTGGTCGCCCTCGGATTTTCACATCGGCTTGGGGCAAGAGGACTAGTCGGTCGTTCAGAACCTTGCTCATCGGTCTTTGAGCATCATGCTCCCTCAACTAATAGCATTAAGCCCTAAGGTGAGACGTGAGCTATAGCAAGGGCTCTCAACAAGGAGGAGCAAGAAAAAGAGAAAGGTACGAGAGGTCTCTTCTATCTCTAAAGAAATTGATCGGCACCCACATATAGTAGATGTCATCATAGATAATTGTCATGTCAAAAGTGTGTGTGTTAATCGGGGAGCTGCATGTAATACCATGGTGCCCTGAATCATGAAGAAATTGAATTTGAAATGCACAAGGCATTCCTCCACTCGAATCAAGGTAGCAAATGGTTGATGACTCGCCACCCTCGGAATCATCGAGGATTTGCCCATCATTGTCAATGGATTGACCACCACCGTCAATTTCTATGTAGTGGACATCGAAGATACAGGCAGGAGTTACCCAGCCATACTTGAGAGACCATGGTAGAGAAAGAGTGATGCGTCAGCTATTGGAAGACAAGACACATGTCTTTTGGTGCTTCAAAGGAGAAGATCCCAGTGTAACATGGTGTCCCTGAACCAGAAGAAGAAGAGGAGCAAGACAGTGATACTCTCTCATCCTCGATGTCTGAATCAATGGAAGGATCAGACAGGGGGGAGGAGTGTTGAGAGTTGTGGTGCCATGAGCACATGTAGAGCAAAGGTATGAGTAAAGGGAAAGTTGCCACATGGCATGGAGGAGATATCCCACATGTGAGCAAGCATATGGATGTAAGTACCCTCACCTATAAAAGGGAGGTTCATTTGAAGTAATATCAATCATGCACTTTGCACTATCTCAAGATTCTCTTTATGAGTCCAAGCTAATCTATCTTGGAACCTAATTGACTTGAGATACATGTCATGAGCACTCTCTTCATCATGTTTCCACATAGGTTTCATCCACCTTAGAGCGATCCATAGATCCTGAGGCACACATGTTTTGTCATGGTATCAGAGCATAGGTTTAACTCTCCTAGTTTAGCTCATTAGTAGTTCACTAGGATTGCTCCCATTCCTAGATTAGTTTCAGGATTGCTCCCATTCCTAGATTAGTTTCAGGTAAGATTAGTTTAGATCTAGAGAATTCTTTAGAGTGTTTCTTGAGTTGTAAGAGAGATCTAGATTCATTCTTCTTGTGAAATTTTCCGTCCATCCAATCCATGAGAGTTCTCATCATTCCGTTCTTGAGAGAAAGAGAGTCTTGTCTACGAGAGAGAGTTCATTTGGAGGAATTCTACACCATGAATAGAGCATTGTGTGAGAGAGAAAAAGAGAGATCTGCAAGCAAGCTCCATCAACAGCATAGCTTCACACAGCCAGCGGCTACAAAGCATGTCCAATACACAGCTTCATCGACCTATGCAACTACAGTAGCCAGTGAAGAAAGGACTCCACGAAAAGTTTGGGCAGCTCCACGAATCCAATGAAGGTGATTGAGTGGCTGAAAACATAAGCCGACGTTCACACAGGGCTCTTGCACCTCCTACGTAGCCTACGACTCCAAGCTCCTAACTCCAGCGAAAGCTTTAGCAATTTAGCACTCCAGTGGCTCCTCGATTAGTGCCAGCAGCCGCTTATCTTGAACGGCCGTTCCTAACTTGTAGTCCAGGATCATAGAGCAAAAGGATTTGCAACTGACTGCAAAGTCCCACAACGTCCGTGACGCGCCTTGCTCGCAACTCCATAGTTGCCAACACCAGCAGAGGCTTCAGCCAACCGAACGCCTGCACAAGCTCCTCCTAGGCTCCAGCTCCGGCTCCAACTCCATCTTGCAACCAGCATATTCGGCCCTTCAGCTGCATCAAGCGATGCAGCAGCCCCGAACGTCTCCAACCTACAGCAGCAGACAAATCCACCGAGCCGCCTATCTGCATCGGACTGCGTCTCCAAGCGCAACAAACTATGCTCTCCTACTGCAGATGACCATAGCCAATAGCGCAACCCACGAGCGCCTCCTACAAACTGCACCTCCATCACAGAGGCTGCGACGCCACCACGCCATCGTCGTTTTTTTTTTACCTTCTCCAAGGTCTCCCTACAAAAAGACACGTGGCAGATAAATACTAACCAGGTTAGTTAGAAGCACCCTTGGTTGAGTTTGAAATCACTATGGTTAAGTTAACCTTGGGTAAATTTTATGGTTAGTTGGACCATGGGAAAGTTAATGTAACCTTGGGTTTAACCAAGTTGGGTTCAAAGGTCACCACAGTGCCACCTAAGCACACAGAGCCTCTTGCTAAGCACAGTATGGAATTCAGCATGTGAATCCCTGTGCCACATCATCAAAGGCCCCTCTTCTTCACAAAAGCTTCAACAAGCCATAACTTGCAATCCAGGAAGAATTTGGACATGCTCCAAAAGGGAAAAGTGATCGTCTTTTCGAGCTCTATGCGCCTGTTAAGTCAGATTCATTGTATGCAATTAGACACTGCCAATATTGAAAGAAATCAATTGGTAAAACCTTTGTAACAAATGAAAAAGCAACGCATGAATGTAAAAACCAAGCCGAAAGCACAAGTGTACGAGATGACCATAGCCCGAAACATGGCATCCACACATAAAGCATTAAGGCAAATGGAAGAACAAAGCATCATGCATCAAGCGAAGAAGATAACAAGGTCATCATCAAGCCATGAGCAGAATGACAGGAATAACATGTATTGAGAAATGAAAACCCTTGCCAACCTTGCCTATGTTTTGTAAATCAAGCCTGACCACCTGAGAGTAGCTATGAAAGCACCCAGGGGAGGTATTGACATGTAAACCACACTTTACCACCTTAAGTAGCAATGCATGCACTAAGGGGAGGTGATGGATTTGTAACTCACATCTGACCACCTTGCAGTAGCCAAAGGATCATGGCACCAAGGGGAGGTGTTGAGAGTTGTGGTGCCATGAGCACATGTAGAGCAAAGGTATGAGTAAAGGGAAAGCTGCCACATGGCATGGAGGAGATATCCCACATGTGAGCAAGCATATGGATGTAAGTACCCTCACCTATAAAAGGGACGTTCATTTGAAGTAATATCAATCATGCACTTTGCACTATCTCAAGATTCTCTTTATGAGTCCAAGCTAATATATCTTGGAACCTAATTGACTTGAGATACATGTCATGAGCACTCTCTTCATCATGCTTCCACATAGGTTTCATCCACCTTAGAGCGCTCCATAGATCCTGAGGCACACATGTTTTGTCAAGGAGTTCTCAGAGGAGGAAGTTCACAGGATGGGGGTGTCTCCAACCCCACCATCTGCAGAAAAGATAACAGCTAGTCCTCAACAACTTGAATCTATGCTTTCCCCAGGTCTCACTCCAATTGAGAAAGATGAATTCCTAGAAATGTTCAAAGATTTCCCTGACCTTTTCGCAACTAGCTACTGCCACCTTTGCCATGTGACTGCCATAAAGCACAAGATAGAGCTGAAGCCTGATGCAAAGCCTATGGCTCAGAAGTATCGGAGATTAGGGCCCCTACAAACTGATGCTTTGCGCTCAGAGTTGCAAAAACTTGTAGAAGCTGGGTTTATTGTTCCGGTTCACAATACTAAATGGGTTTCACCAGTGATAGTCACCCCAAAGAAAAACAACAAGTGGCAGGTCTGCATCGACTATAAGAAACTCAATGCAGCCACCAAGAGGGACCATCATCCTCTTCCCTTTCAAGACCTTATTATTGAGAAGGTAAGTGGTCATGAGATGTATACTTTGTGTGATGGTTACTCCGGGTTTTATCAAATCAGAATTGCCGAAGAAGATGTTCTTAAAACCACATTTGCCACACCATGGGGGACATTTGCATTCAAAGTAATGCCATTTGGCCTCACCAATGCTCCTGCTACCTTTCAAAGATTTATGTGGATGGTGTTTGCTCCTTATTTGGGAGATTTTGTGGAGGTGTTTTTAGATGATTTCTGTATATTCTCATCACGTAAGGAGCATGTCATGAAGGCTAGGTTGGCTTCCAAAGGGTTAATGATGTGAATGGTAGTCTCAACCCTGAGAAATGCACCATTGGAGCCACTCAAGGGAGGTTACTGGGACATATTGTCTCATCCGAGGGCGTCAAGCCTAACCTCGAGAAGGTAGAAGCCATCCTCAAGCTCTCCCCACCAACAACCAAATGTCAGGTACACTCATTTGTCAATCTAGCAGGATTCTATTGCCGCTTCATTGATCAATATGCTGCTTTGACACGACCCATGACTATGCTAGTAAAAGATGGGGTTGATTTCTCTTGGGATGAGGATTGTGATCATGGGTTTGCACAAAGCAAGAATGCTCTGGCTTCAGAACCCATTCTATGCAATCCTGATTAGTCAAAGACTTTCTATATCAATCCTGGGTTTAGTGAGCACACTTTGGCGGGTATTCTTCTCTAGCAAGGGGAGGATCGATTCATGTATCCTATTTGATTTGCTTCTCAACAATTGCTCAAAACTGAATGACGCTACTCTGAGGCTAACAAGCATGCCTTGTCTTTGGTGTTCTACATTACGAAATCTAAGCATTATGTGGCTAGAAAGTCCATTATAATCTCTAGCAATGGTCTTGCAAAGTAGGTTCTTCAATCACCAAATTCCATGGGCCGGTTGGCCAAATGGTTGGCAGTTCTACAAGAATATGATTTTTCTTTCAAACGTAAAAGGGGGTTGTTTCAACTTGAAGAATGCTTTGATTGATTTAGAGAGTGCCTTGATGTAACCCTTGTAGCGGCCATAGAAGTTGGAGATCCATGGTATGGTGGTATCTACAGGTTTCTAACTACTTTCTCCTTTCCTCCAAAAAGTACTAGCTATGAGAGAAAGAAGATCCGAAGAGATAGTAGGCACTACACTCTCTTTGATGGGGTCTTGTACTATCAAGGCATGGATGGGGTACTAAGACGGGCCATTGATGCAGATGAAGTGCCTAAGGTATTGAAGCATTATCATGATGGATTTTGTGGAGGCCACTATGCCAGTGACTATACAGCTAAGAAGATTTTACATGCTGGATACTATTGGCCAACCTTGTTCAAGGATGTCACTTTGTATTGCAAAACTTGTGAACCATGCCACTTCTTTGGTAGGAAGGATTTGCGTCCTGGGCAACATCACCCAGTGATGCCCATCCATCCGTTTCAAAAGTGGGGAATAGATTTTGTTGGGCCCTTGCCCATGATCGCCCGCAAAAAGAAGTATCTTTTGGTAGCCACTCAGTATGTCACTAAGTGGGCTGAAGCTATCGCCCTCCCCACTGCAAATGGTAAGGCAGTTTCAAATTTCATATTTGAACGTATCTGCACAAGGTTTGGTACACCCATGGAAATAGTATCTGACCATGGAAGTCCATTCTTAAATGAAGCAGTGGAATTGCTCATGGATCGCATGGGTATTGATCACCGCACTTCTAGCATCTATCATCCAGTGTCCATGGGACAAACAGAGCGGACCAATGGCCTCCTTTGTAAAACCATGGGGAAAACGGCCACGGGGAACAGGAGCCAGTGGGATCAGGTCATTGAAGCCGTGTGGGCTTACAACATCACCCATAAAACGTCTACAGGTCACACTCCTTTTGAGTTAGTGTACGGTACTGAGGTAGTTTTACCACTAGAGATAGAGATTCCGGCCTTGAGATTGGCACAAGAACAGAGGATGAGAAGATGAACATGTAGAGGCTAGATTGGTACAACTTGAGAAGTTAGATGAAACCCGATGCCTTGCACTACACCAAACAGAGATCCAAAAGAATCGACAAAAGGCCCACTTGGATGCTAAGATTTGCAAGGGATGGGAAAGACTCTTTGCTGAGGGAGATGTTGTGCTATGCTTTGATAATAGATTGGACCACCAAATGGATAAGAAGTTTCTGCCACTGTGGACCGGTCCATACAAAGACATTAAGGAACGTAGCAATGGGTCTATACAAGTTCAGGAGCTACATGAGCCATATGGCAAAAAGGTGATCAACAAGCGTTATCTCAAGCCCTTCTTTGTGCGTGATGGTCCCAGGCTTGGAAATGATGTGCATTCCCTGCCTGGGGGGGGAACTGTTATGGATAAATTTAACCAAAGTAAAAAGGCATAAACATGAGTGTGTGCTTGTTTGTGTGGCAATAGTATAATAAAATATGGAGTGCATAGGGCCCAGGGTTGAGGTGGCAAGGCATGACCATGTGCCACCCTTCCACGTAAGAGGACCCATAAGGTGTGTTGTACATAATCCATGGTAGTAATATTATAAAATGTTAAGGTGACATGGCTCCTCCATGTGCCACCCCTCCACCTAGGCAGTCCCATGACTGCATTTAGTGAGATATGGCCCAAAGTCCATGGGAGAAGTAATATAAAATAGGTGGAGATGGATATTATATTGGGTTATTCCCTCCATATAGGATTTGTAAATGCGCGTATGAATGCTTCTTCAAGTGTGCATTTACATGCGCCTTCAAAGAAGAACTATCTTGGGGAGGAGAGAGAAATGTACCTTGGAGCAAGAAAGTCCAAAAAAGCCAGGGAAAGGGCTCAAGAAAAGTGGAGTGGTAGCATCGAGGACTTGGCAGTGGGTATGATGGTTACTGTGTTAGCAATAGATGATCCTAGTGGATTTCCTTTTTGGATTGCTAAAGTTGTAAAAGTCAAAAAGGAAGATTCAAACACCAAGTCAATAGAGGTGCATTGGTTTTTCACCAAGTCCATGGATGCTTTCACGGGTCGATATAACCCAAAGATGGTGGTAACAAAGAAGCATGGCCAAAAAGGGAAGAGGGCAACAAAGAATTGTCCAAGAATTGATACTCTACAATTGGATGAGGTAGATATTTTGGTATATGCATTTCAATTAACACAAGCCACACATTTGCCAAAGAAGACACAATACATATTATCCCAAAATTTTCCAAAGACATTAATTGGATGCAATGATCAAATGGAAGCCAAGACACACCATGCAAAAAAGAGGGTGGCAGCTAAACTTGCCTAAATTGACTCAAAGAATGTTCTAGTGGATAGCCTAGAGGAGGAAGGATCTTCAACTTCTACCGCACAAAGCTTAGGCTCTAGTGCATTTGAAGGTGTAGGATCAGAGGATGAGTACTATTCTTTGTAGGATCAGTGGCATGTATGTTTGTGCAATGATGTGATTTGTACCTTTTTAGGATTTTGAAATGTGTTATGCCATGGTCCTTTTATGTGCATTGGATGCATAGGCCCTTATTGTATTGGTTTTAAAAAATTAATGTTTTTTTTGCAATTTTGATATTCGAAGTGTAGGTTTTTGTGTCCATTTTCCAAAAAAACTTTGTCGGCAAAATTTCATAAAAGCATGGTTTTTATGTATTTTTTCAAAAACCGTCACGCAAAAAGGCCATCTTTTTCAAATAAACGTGAAATTTACATGAAAAAGAGCTTAGAGTTCTCTTTTTGAGGTTACAGTTCTCGAATTAGATGTTACACTATTTTTAAGGTTAGTATGAGTTTTAGCTTACATTGTACATAAATGGATGATGATGGATGATTAAAGAATGATGCAATTAACAACCATCACTATCTCTACCTTTAGTTTAAGATGATCTAATGGGTCTCATACCATTCTATCCACCTATATGTAACAAGAAGAATTTTCAACATGAGAAGCTATGTAAATTGAGATCTAGTTTACAAACTTTCAAAGCAAGCAGTTCTAATATTCACTCAATGACAATATTGCAACTACACTATAACATAACTTGAGAAGTATGAGGCCCAGAAGTATAAACTAATTTATAAGGATTGGGTTTCCTACTCCCAACCACCTTGTTTGATTCTCTTTTCTTCTTATGGGAAAGGGCTTATTGATAGATCATTGGAGTACGAGACTAATGTAGTGCAACCTAGGACTCATATTAACTATGAAACTTAGAGGATAACAAAAATCTCCACAACTGAAAAAAATGATTACCCATAAGAAAAACTCCTAACAAAAGAGGAAAAAGCGGAGATGATGGCCTAGTAAGCTCTCCATATAATATATTGATAAAAGAGGTGGTACCAACCTTGACAGTATTGTAGAGCTATAAGCAATGCAAAGATGCATTAATTAGCTTCTACTAGAAATCAACAATGGATGAGAAAGGGATGATAACTTATTTTTAAAGATCTTTGGCCAAGGGTGCTTGTGTAGCTCACCGTTTGAATGTAGATCACCATTCCTTTAGGGCATTTTTAGTAGCAGTCTGGTAGCCATAGCATGATATATATTGTATAACAGGGGGGACCTTAGGCTAGAGTGCTTCAAAATGTCACTCTATATTTGGGTGTGATTTTTTGGTGAGCTTTTTGTCATGAGCTTTTTTTCAATTTTCACGAATATTGGGAGCTTTTCATTCACCTGAGAGAGAGAGAGAAGGGGGGGGAGTTCATGGAGTCGGGTGGGTTGAAATTTTGGGTTGTGGTTTCAGTTAAGAGGAGAGAGGGGGGGAGGGGAGATAAAGGAAAGGGGAAGGGACGGGTGCATGGGTAAGGTGGCATGGAGAAGGGAGGGGAGGGGAATTGGAACATATATTTGTTATCATAGTGGAGAACATATAGGGGGAACTTATAAGGTATGCAAAGAGGAGTGCAAGGAGGAGAGAGAGGATGAGGAATGTGAAAGTTATGTTCATCTACTAAATGTAAAGGGGAAGGGAGAGCATGTGGGAAATTTGTTTATTTTCAAAGTGTACAATTTGATAGATTTGACCTCATATTTGGATTCCTCGTCAAATTCTGGTCATTTTGAGTACCAACATGACCATATTCTGATAAAAATTGGAAAAATTGTGTTTTTGTCATGAATTCATTTTGACCTGTTTTGGGCGTATAGGCCCAAAACAGGCCAAAATGACAAAAATACCATTTTTTCAATTTTTATCGGAATATGGTCATGTTGGTACTCAAAATGACCGGAATTCAACGAGGAATCCAAATATGAGGTCAAAAGTTTCAAATTATACACTTTTAAAATGTACATATCTCCCATAGTTCCTCCCTTCTACTTTGAATATGGACATATCTTCCATAATTTTTTGCCTCCTACTTCCACTCATATCCGCCCCCCCCCTTGTGCATAGTATACACTCTTCCACCCCTCCCACATGCTATGAAAATGAACGTATCCTATATTCTCTCCCCCTCTTTCTAACCTCCCCATCTTTCTTATAACAAAAACATGTATGGATTTCTAAAAAAAGCTCGCAAAAACAAAGGAAATGGTAAAAAAGCTCACATTAAAAAGCTCGCCAAAAGATAAGCTTACTCTATATTCTAGTTATTTCATCAAAAGAAAAAGAGTAACTTAGCTTCACTCCACACAAGAGTCTTAATTTGACTAACATCAAAGGAAACATAACAAGATGAGAGACACATGAAATCAAAGTTGTGAAATAAAGTTCATCCAATGGTTTCTTGTCCGAAGATGGAAATCCATTCGGAGTGATTCTTGGATAGATTCATTCCATCGATATGAGTCTCTTACAATCATGTCGAAATCAGTGAGTTCCCTACTTTTTGGTGTATAAAGCAAATTGAAAGTCTTTTTTGGTACCAAGTTGGCCACATTGCAACCTTGAACACATGGTCAATCAATGGACAATATGATAAATTCCTTATGGAATTACTTCAATGTCCAAAAACTAAAAGAAAGAGAAAAAAAAGTAAACCCATGGTGCATTAGAATCTTCAACACATGCTCCATTAATATACCATATGAACAAATCTTTATTTAAAAACTCCAGGGTACAAAGTTGAGACCTTATACTTTCAAAAAAACAAAAGCAAAAAATTAAACCCATAGCACAACATTATCATCTTGAGTAAGTGGTCAATTAATATACAATATGAGCAATCCATATGAAAACAACCAAACCCAATTAAGTAGAATCTATCCCAAAACAAGATGTACAAAACAATGACAAAGCACACACGCAAGTGCCTACACATGCAAAACATGAGGAATAAGCAAGAACTCCAAAGATATCATTCTTGAAATAGAACTCATGCATATAATCAACAAAGATACGTGATGACTCTTACAATGATCTAACAAAGAATTCATGTAAAATCCATACACCCCGATGATAAGCAACCACAAATGAACTAGAACCAGGATAAAACAAAATTAGAAAAGAAAACTCTAGGATCTTTCTTCTGGCCCACTATTAAAAGTGGACATGAGAACCATATCTTGGGGATCAAACAATAGTCACAATGGAAAATGAAATCTAAACTTCACCTTGAACTATAGTCAACCTTTTCAAAAACATAAAGACCATGTTAGAGCTTATGCATCAACAAAAGCTTAAAACTTATTAACAATATACAAGAAGAATCAAAATTTTCATAGCTTTGCACCACATAATTTGGCATGGAAAGCATAATACATAAGGAATGACATCTCCACTTGCGTCATTAGTTTCCAAAAATAAAAGCTTCATATTTTTGTGCACACTCCCATATGCAAAGATTCTATCACTTCTAAGTATAAGAAGAGGAGACTTACAAATAACTACCACCTATAAGTTAAATTAATATATGATAGAGCCAACGTGTTGGATTCCTACTAAAGACAAGAGGATAGAATCACAAACATAAACACAAACAACCCAGATCAAAAACCAATGTAAAGTATAATTAGAGAGTCCTTGATCATCAAAACAAGCAACTGACAATAAGCAAAAAATTACCTCAAAGTAATTCAGCTCCTAGCTCCCACTTAGAGGGATCTCACAAACATTGAGCAGTGCAAACTCAGACTAAAAAGCAACAAAAGAGGAGCACACATTCAAGTCCACGCACTGGCATCTATGCCCAAGGTTTTTGAAAAGTACACCTTGGAAATGAACTCTTCCTGTATCCAAGGTTTTTTTTAAACAAAATTTGGAAATGAAATTTTCTTAAAAGGACTGAATGTAATTGTATCCAAGAAAGTTGGTAGGGAATCGACATGCTCAAACATGAATCAACTCAATGTTTTAGAAGCAAGCACAAAGACCAATTGTTGAAAGCAATCTTAGAGAGAAAGAGTAGAAACTTTTTCTAGATTTCCTTCACACTCCACACCTCCATCCATCTACAAAGGAGAGGGGGGGTCCTTCTTCTTCAATAAGAAATGGTTTAGTGCTATGCTTTGAGGGCTTCCCAATCGAATAGAGGACCCAACATAACCTTAATATCTCAACCAACTTGCCAACCTTTCAGGGGGATACCTTGGCTCAAGTGTAAGCTACATGTGCCTTTCTCTCTCTTAATCTTTTGTGCTAGTTTGGATGCACCATGGGAACCATTTACTTTGGCCATCATCTGCATCTCTTGTGTGAGTTCTAGACTCCGTAGATCTATCCATGGTAAGTTTGCCATGTCCAAAAGCATGTTTCTCTTCAACATTTTCACTATTAGTGTTCTACTCTCAATAGTGTAGGGCCCTTATAGCAGCTACAAAGCTACCCATTGCCTCTTGGTAGCTCGCGTGCCTCTACCAAATGTGGATGAAGCCATGGCTGGGTTGAGACTAGAGAAAGCCAAGTTTGCTATAGAAGTTATAAGTAAGGCTATAAGTGTAGAATGCATAATGGAAGAGATGAGGGTCACTAAAGGCAATGTCATGCATGAGCCAAAGGCTCGTGTTGATGACTTGTATAGCTAATTTAAGTGTTGTCACTGTCAGACTCTCTCCCAATTCTAGGTTTCAAGGGTCTTGGTCACCTACAGTTGTGTCATTGTTCATTGTAGCATAGATGTTCACAAGTGTAGCATAGGTCCTCGAGTCGTGTTTTGGTGAGAGCTATAGGCTGAAGTAGGGAAATCAGATCTTGTACTCGCATAGGTGAGAAAGAGGGCTGTATCACAATGATGGGTGGAGGCTCTAGTCTCCATGGGAGTTCAAGGGTTTACAAGCAGTTGCAGGGTTCAGAAGGGGGATAAGGTTGAGAGAGCTAGCTAGGAGTTCCAAGGTTCAGAGAGGGTTACAGGGTTTAGGAGGAGTCCAAGGTTGAGGAGTGGAGAGGTAGTCTCCTTCACAACTTCAAGAGGTAAAGGGTTAAGAAGGAGGATTAAGGAAGGAAGGAGGAGATGAAGGGAGGAGGAGGAAGTGGGATGAGAAGAAGGGTGGTGGAGGAGGAGGAGAAATGAGGAGGAGGAGGAGGAGGAGGAGGAGGAGGAGAAGGAGGAGGGAGCAAGAGGAGAGGAAGGGGGAGGATGGGAGATTGCAAGGTTAGAGCATGCTATCACATTGAGTAAGAATGGACCCAAGGAGAACAAGCACATGAACACTAAAGTGAACACTAAACCTCAAAGATTCAAAGCTTCATTCCATTGAGAGATATTCAAAGTGTAGTGGAGAGAGGATCGTGGGAGTAGAGGGTAGATGTAGAAAGAGTAGGCGTGAAAGGGGGGTGGAGGAGAGCGAGAGGTGGAGCGGGGTGGAGTGGTGGTGAGTGGGAGGTTAGGCTAGGCATAGCCACATGGAGTGTACGAGGCGGAGATGGTGGTCGGGCGGCAGAGAGTAGTGGCGCACAAGGCAGTGCCACCATGGGCAAGTGTTGCCTAGCTAGTGTGAAGTTGCATGCACTGGCACCGTCATCTTTGGCGGGCCGAACGCCACATGGGATGGGTGGTGGATGAAGGGTATTCGGTAGCCACGATGACGGGGTGGGCACTAGTGTCAGTTTGTGAAGGAGGCGAGATGTGGAGGAGCTACCACAAGTAGTCAATTTTTGGAGCACCTCCACGAGCGGGTGAGCTAAGCATCATGTGGTGCTAGGTGAGGCATGCACCACACACGCTGCTGCCAATTCAAGCACAGGTGTATCGCTTGGGGCAGGCCTCCCATTGGAGCATCATCGTTGCGGTCGCTGTGAGGCGGCCGTCACTTAGGCAGCCTATGCGTGTGCTTAGGGGGGGGCTTGAGAGGGGTGAGAGGTGGAGAGAAGGGATTGAGAGACGTGAGAGGGGGGAGAGGTGATAGGGGGAAGGAGAGAGAGAGAGAGAGAGAGAGAGAGAGAGAGAGAGAGAGAGAGAGAGAGGAGGGGAGAGGAGGGGAGAGGGGGAGGGGGAGGAAGCTGGTTTGGAGGGGTGGAGGGGGGATGGACAGAAAAGGGGGTGGTGGTGGGGAGGGAGATGATGGGAGGTGGAGATGGAGGCAATGGAAATGGAGGAGAGAGCTTGACGAAAAAAGGGTGGTGGTGGTCATGGAGAGAGTGAGTGGGAGGTGAGGGGATGGATGACAAGAAATGTTGGACGGAAAAAGTGGTGGTGGAGAGGGGAAATTGATGGAAAAAGTGGTGGTGGTGGTGGTGGAGATTGTGGATTGATGGAAAATGGATGTAGATGGCAAAGATGGAGGCTTGATGGAAAAAGGAGATGGAGGAGAGATGGAAGTGGCTTGGAAAAGTGAGGGGAAAGAAGTGGCAGGGGTTGTTGGTGCTTTAATAGGATATGGGGGGTTTAAGGGATAATTTTTTATGATTAGCATATAAATGTGCTTATGTAAGTCCACATTGTTTAGGATTTAAATCTCATCCTTTTGCACCAATTGGAAGAATTTTTTCACTCGTTTGCTTGAATAAAAGGAAGGAATTAAGTGGCACTAATAAAATAAAAAATCAAAGGAATGCAAATGTAAATAATCAAAAGAGTTAAAAGTAAAAAATTAATTAAATAGTAAAATAAAAGGGAGAAATCAAGGAGGTGGAAAAAATATTAATTAAAAACCAATTTTAAGAAAAGCAATGGATTTAAAGGAAATGAGAGAGAGAAATTTGAATTTAGGAAGAGAAATAGGAAAATAACGGAATTTAGGAGGGATTAATGAACAAGGTCATAGGATTTAAAGTTAGAAAAGGGAAATTAGGGAAGAAGGGATAGGGAAAACTAGAAAAAATAGGGGAAATTAGGGGAAAAAATAGGAAAATTTTGGAAAAATTTTAAGAAACATAGGGATCGATTAGGGGGGAAAAGGTAATTAGGATAGAATTAAAGAAAATTAGGGGAAATAGGGAAAAAAGGGGGGGAATAGCAAGACTTAGGAAGAACTTAGAAGAAAATTAGAAGGAATTAGAGAAAATAGGAAGGAAATAGGAAGAAAAAGGAAATAATTAGGGGGAAATAGGAAATTTAAGAAAAGATTAAAGAAACTTTTGGAAAAATAGGGAGAAATAGGGAATTTAGGAGAAAGAGAGGAGAGAGAAGGGTAGAGAGAGATGAGGAAACAATTTTGGAGAGAGAGAGAGAGAGAGAGAGAGAGAGAGAGAGGGAGAGACATAGTTTAAAAGGGTTTTTGAGAGATTATAAAGGGAACAAAAAGTAATTAATATGGTCAAAAGGAAAAAAGGGATAGTGTGTGTGTGTGTGTGTGTGTGTGTGTGTGTACAAGATTTGCCTACAAACCATTTCAATCATTCATTTCTCAAGTTTCTAGCTATTTTACCTTTTTTTGATTCTTTAGTTATGTACTTTTGTTGTCTAGATGAGTGGAACAATGTAGAAGATCAACCTGGTTACTAGCAGCCACACTTGGTAATAGAGCTGCTCTCCAAACTTGCCCCTAGCTACTCTCCTATGAATTTCAATACTATGGATCGTGAATCACTTGATAAGGCTCTTGGTGAAACACAAAGCAAGATCTTTATGGGGCATCCCATGACTACTGTCATCTTCGCTAGTCTTCGCTAATAGGTGAATAGTATGAAGGTCCCTTGGTCATGTTCCTTGGTGGAGAAAATAATGTCTCTTTTCATCGTTCATGTGGTTGGTGGACCCAGCCTTAAAGCATCTCTCTCTCCCTCTCTTTCTCATTGTGGGCTGCCATCCATGAAGGCAAACCTATCTCCCAAAAGAATTGCCAAAAGCTTCGTTAAGAGCTATGCCAAGAGCTACATCGAGAGCTACACTAGGACCTTGCCCACATGCAGGCTGAAGGCAGTACTTGAAAATTCACATCCTTGTGACATACCCCTCATAGTCACTAGTACACTCATCATAGTGGTCCCAACGGAGATATAGTCCCAAGGAAACTATATTGTCTCAGCAAACAAGTTGTACGAAATATACAATGTCACCAGGCGACCATTAGATATCTAAGCCTGTTTGTACCAAAGAAATGGATCATTCCCACTCCCCTCTTGAGCATCAAACAATGCCCTAGACCTATGCTCGATTGAGCTTGAAGGAGCCACAACCAAAGTTGGCTCAAGTCTACTCAAGTCTAAAAATTCTAGGTAAAGTTGCAAAATTTTTGGTGTATCTACCAGAGCATCCAATTCTAGCCACTTCGCATGCAATGGTGAATAATTTTGAATCTTCACTAGATAGCAACGGGAGACTTTGCCAGTGACTTTCCTTTCCTTTTATGTTAATATCTACTCTGGAACTAGGATCTCATCAAGGTTCCTCAACCTCTGGCTACATCTCAGAAGGCATATCTTTTGCAACATCTCCATGGAAAGGATTGAAAAGACTCACATGAAAATCATTATGTATCCACTAGTGAACAATAGGGAGTAGAAAAAGGAGTAGCAGGTAGCCTTCCTTGGGCCTATATTTAGGAGTTAAAGAAGGCACAAAAAAGATGCAAACTTAGCACAAAAGGTGCTGCCCACCTAGGCTAACTACTCGAGCACTAAGGTGGAAGGGATCACAAGATAGAGAGTCTACATAAGCTTAGAGGAGCATGCAGGCTTAGAGATCTAGAGGTGCCACGCAAGTGGTAGGAGAAGATTGAAGGACCGGTGATTGTTGGGAATCTGCATCTCTTTTGTATTGTGTCCAATTTATGGACGGATGAAAATATATTAGTGTTGCTTTTATATTTGTCTTGGATGCACTATCGATTTACTCATCTCTTCTATTGGCCAACTTTGAGCGAGATGTAGAGGCTTTTATTAGCACATGCATTATCTAGATTGCACACACATCTATGGTTGTGAAGTACACACAAGTAAAGAAGTTTGCTTTTTGTGGTGAAACACTTCCGCATGTAATTGCTAGGCTCATCGATTAGTCTTCCACTATAGGAGACCCTCTGGTGGGATTTTCCAATTTCTAACATACTCCATTTGTTTTTTTTGGCAAAGAAAAAGTTGATTATATTATAATCACATGTTTTGTACAATGATGTCAAGCTTTGACAAAATGTTCTCCTCTAGAGAGGAAGTGCCTTGCATACAAGAAAATCACTGACTAAAAGTGGGAAACATCAAAACTAGTAGCAAAAATAGAGAGGAGCCTAAGCTCAGTTTGATAGTTTTGAATAATAAATTATGCTCAAGTGTTGATCTGCTTGTTGAAGGCTGACTGTGCCTCATATTCTGATCCCAGGATGCCTCCTTTTCCATCCAAAAAGAGATAGTATGTTGCTGCAAAAGACTTTATGCTCCACAAAATGACAACCTTTGCTGTTGTTGTTCTGGCAACCACCAAGGCTATAGCAATCTTGGTAATATCCAAAATTAATGCAGTGGACCTGGGAACAGAGGAACAATAACACAGGCAAATTAAGGGCTAGAAGAGGCTCTCTAAACAGTAGGTTTTGTTTTGATTGGGAAGAGGGATGGAAGGAGTTGAGCTTGCATATCCACCCTTGAGTTGGAGCATCTCCTTGCACCTTGTATGTGTTCTTCTAGCTCAACCTGGAGTTGTGATACCTGGTCATTATAATTATGATATTCTTGGTCCAATTGAACTTGGCCTAGACCACAACACATAGTAAGAACATAGCATTCATACCAATTAGCAAAGATCTATTAAGCATGCATGACCTCATCATTGAATTGAAAATATCCAAATAAACCATAGTGCATAAGCCTTGATGTGTGTCCATGTGGCATAAGGAATTTTGAGAGCATCTCCCAAAAGAATAGACTTCTAGAGAGTAGATTGGGGTTTTTTGGAGGGCACCCTTCTATGCTTTGGCTTTACTGATGCTTGGACAAAGGTGTTTCCTCTTTGTACAGATCAACCCACAGCCAGGTACTTATTGGTGGGGTAAGGGGTGAGAGATTTCAAATTTCGAGATCAGTCAGGGATGCCCCCTTGTTCCTTTCCTCTTTTTGTTCGTGGCCGAAGCTATGAGTATCTATGTTAGATCTCAAGCTGACATCTTTGGGCTGAGACTTCCCATCAGAAGGGAAGAGGAGCTACTTGATAGTGAGTTGGCTAATGACACTGCAGTTTATTTGGATGCCACTCCACAGACGCTCACTTCTTTCATGACAGCATTGGATTTATTTTGCTTGGCAGCAGGGCGTAGATAAATTGTCATAAATCCAATGGCTTTTGGATCAGTGATGAGGACACTCCAGTTTGGGGGCTTGACATAGGATTCACTTGGGTTCAGAGGGGTGTGCCTATCAGGTATTTGGGCTGCCAGGTCGGCTTGGATATTTCTACCACGCAGTAGTTTGCTCCCGTTTTGGAGAGCATCAGAAGGAAGCTTATTTTTTGGAGCTCAGCCAAGCTGGATCTTGCCTCTAGAGTTGTGGTGGTTAACCAGGTCCTCTTGGCCATAGCCTGGTTTGTTTGTTCATGTTGGTGCCGTTCTATGCCTTAGCCAGGGTGGCTTGGGAGACCCTCATCCTCCCTACACAGGAAGGGGGTCTCAATATTTTTGATCCAGATTTATAGTGCAGAGCTTTACTTTGCAAGATGGTGGTGCGGGGACTTATGCCAGGGTAGGAACCGTGGAAGGACTTTCTTATCAGCAGCATACAGAGGTGCACACCTTCTTCAGGAGGAGACTGGATGAGCAGTGTTAAATCGTCACCACAGCACACCTCATGTCACCTTCATCCCCTCTCATGGTTGCCATTCTGAAAGCTTGGGCCAGTTTCAGAAGCACTCTTTGGAGGATTCCTCCTTCCTCTCGGGAAGAGATTGATAGGCAACCCATCATGTGGAATGACAGTATTTCAGATGATCATGGCAGACCACTGGGTGCCTCACTCTACATGCAGTGATCCAGGTGGGATAGGGGACCTGCATCTTCTATGGGGTCTTGGAAAGCTTTCCACAGGCTTCCAGAGGAGACCAAATCAAGGTTGACAAGACATCTCAGAGGGAGTGTAGGGAGGATCTTGTAGATTGAGGCAGCCCTTTTAGAGGTTTGGGTAGACACAGATGATATGCCACTCACTTCCTCCACTTGGGCAGGTACTTTTTTGAGAGGCGGTGTTTCGCTTCAGGTTTTGGCCTTTCGAGATGCACAGGAGGATGCTTTGGTTTTTAGTGTCCAGGATGGTGGCAGATTGCTCAGGTCCACAGAGGACATCTTGCTTGAGTCTGCTTTTCAGCCTATCAGGGTTGTAGGTCTTTTGATGCAAGGATCAGATTCAGAGTGGTTCCTAGACCCAGACCCCCAGCTACTCTCCACCGGGTCTTGGAGGCTCTGGATCTATGGGGGAGTTCCCATCAGGTATTTGCAGTGGGACCCCGGAGAGTGGGAGTGGATTGACGCAGGGCATCAAGAGAAGAGCATCCCCTTCTTTTGTTACACGGTCAGTAATGCCAGGAGATATCAGCTCAGTAGTAGAGGTTGGAGACCCTCCGGAGTTCCTCATTGGTAGACTTTTGGTATTACTGCAGATCAGCAGAGGTGCTTCTAGAGGAGACTTTGGAAATCCCACAGGAATAGAAAGATCACTATCTTCTTTTGGCTTTCTATCCATGGAGGGATTGCAGTGAACCTTTGGAGGTCCAGGTTCGGAGCCGACCCTACATGCCCTCGATGCCTTTCTGCTTCGAAGTCTATTCAGCATTGCTTATGGGATTGCAGACAGGCGAGGATGATTTGGATGGGGGTAGCCAGGATTTTCAGTCACTTTGCTGATTCCCCATTTTTTATGACATGGGGCTCGGTGGCTTGGCTTTCTCTTACAGGACCTCAGGTTTTCTATGAGAGAGTTGACTCCTCTCGGGCCATTTTGGTTCGATGTCATCGGATTGAGTCCTGTTTGTTGGATGTGGTACCACACCTTCCTTTTACAGCTGTACATGCCTTTGTGGATACTTCTTGGGAGATTCTAGTGAGCATAGCATCTTGGCATATCTGGAGAGCCAGATGCACAGAGGCTTTGGAGGGTACTCAAGTTCATCCCTCGCACACATTGGCTAGTATTATCTCGACAGACATCGTACATACTTTGATGGCCGTATGGATGGGTATGCAGGGGGACTCCCATGCAGCCTCAGCTAGGAGGGCTTCTTTCTTCAGGGAATGGAAGGATTCTCCTTTCTTCTACAGGGTTGAGGTGGCACTTTCAGCCTCAGCCTTGGTTGTTTTCCACCTCACTCTGAGGGGTTTTTTTATTTATCCTCATGATTTCATGATGTATTCCGCTTTGAGCTTGCTCTCGCGGGTTTTTTCTCTTACTTAATAGAAGTCTTTTTCTTGGGAAAAAAAAAAAAGAATAGACTTCTAGTTTATAGGTCCACCTATTCTTAATTGCACATATTTCCAAACTTTTCTTGCTCTAGGGCAAGCTATAAATAGATGAAAGATGTCTTCATTGATGCCCACATAGTGTTTGCATGTATCATCTCCCTTACTAATGTTGAAACTTCTACAGTTGGTCGAGATAGCCTTGTGTAGAATTAATCATAATAGTGTCGACATTTTCTCAAGAATTCTTTTGTCTCAGATCAACTCATATCTGATAACCCATTTTCTTTGATTGTCAGAACTATTCGATTTAGAGTTTAGTTTAGTAAAATAATCTAATCTATGCCTTTAGATGGAGTGGGTATAGGTAGGAGAGTTGAGCAGCCTACCCATCCAAACTCTCTAGGGAAATTTGGAATTCCACCCCCTTTTCATATCATGTCCCCCTCCCACAGCTGAATTCTGCCCATTATCAACTCTTGGTTTGAATTGTTGAGTTTGAATTCTCTTCTTAGTTTAGTAAAATAATCTAATCTATGCCTTTAGATGGAGTGGGTATAGGTAGGAGAGTTGAGCAGCCTACCCATCCAAACTCTCTAGGGAAATTTGGAATTCCACCCCCTTTTCATATCATGTCCCCCTCCCACAGCTGAATTCTGCCCATTATCAACTCTTGGTTTGAATTGTTGAGTTTGAATTCTCTAGCCAAGTCTTCCACCTGAAATTGGTCTTGTCCCATAAATCCCCCCAACAAGATAGCCCTTTCTTCACCAAGTGCCATTATCACTTAGTTGTTTAGTGAAAAAGGTAGAAACCTAGATTGAATCTAAATCCATAAAGCTTCCTTTTATAGAGAGAATGATGTGGCTTTTTATTTGTTCAAAGGCCCCCCATAGGGTTTTACATAGTTGGCTCCCTTTGGTAGTGCATGGTTCTGGGTTCCCTATGGTTGCTAAAAGGGGATAATCCTTCCATCTAAGAGCTCTGTGACACCTCACATGCTTGAAATTCTTGAGGAGGAGCTTAGCCCGATCACTTTCAGGAGTAGTGATGACTTTAATTATCCATGTAGCTGCTAGTTTATAGGCTACTAACTGTATATTTATAACACCCAAGCCTCCTTCCTTTCTTGGTCTAGTGCAAAAAGCCCACTTAGACCTTGGCTATCCTTCTTCTAGTGTCACTCCCACCCCATAAGAAGGATCTGTAGATCCTTATGAACTTTTCTAAACCTATTTTGGAAGGACACCAGCATGAGAGAGAAAATATAGCAATTGGGTATATGCACTGGGTTAGTACTACCCTTCTTCCTACCAAGTTTGCTTGCAATCCCCTGAGTCTGTCTATTTTTTTAAAAATTCTTTCTAGGAACCAATCCCATCTGCCTTTCATCTTAACATTGAACCCCATAGGGATACCTAATAGTCTGAATATCTGCCCATGAGGAAGTCTTTTACCACCCAGCTGATCCAGAAGGTTTTGGGTGTCTCTAGATAACAATGCATAACCTATTTTGGAGTGATTTATTTTTGAACCAAATGCATTATAGAATATATCCATACAATCCATAGCTCTTTGTATGTCTACATCTACGTTTCTACTAGTCAGGGTAGTATCATCTGCAAATTGCTGTGGTTTACTAGGCTGCTTTCTTGAGGGGAGCTCTATACCATTGATTTCACCTACAGTCACCTGCTCTTTTATTAGCCATCTTAAAGCATCAGCAGCAGCTATAGCAAATAAGAGAGGTGCCAATGGGCATCCTTGTCTTATAAACCCTTTCAACATGAAGCTCTGAGACATCTCTCCATTCACACACACTTTTGTAGAGGCATTAGAGAGTAGAAGAGCTACATAAGAGGTGAATTTGGTTCCCAGCCCCAAACTATAAAGTCACTAAAGCAGAAAATCCCAATTAAGTCTGTTATATGCCTTATCAAAGTCTATTTTAATTAGATAGATCTCTTGATTGCTTTCTTCATCATGAGTGCAACCTTCCCATAAGTTGATGATTGCTTCCAGAAGAGCCTGTTCTTTATCAAACCTTTCTATTCCTCCAAAATCCACTTCTCCATTTTGCATCTTAGTCTCATAGAAATTGCTTTGGCATATATCTTGTAGCAATAGATTAAGATAGTGAGGGGCCTCCAATTTTTTTAACTGTCCTATCCCCTTCTTTTGGTATAAGCTTAATGAACCCTCCATTTAAGTGCTCTGGAGAAAGCCTTGGTTAGCACTCTCTCTCCAAATAGCTAGTAATGAGGGTCCAAGAGAGTCCCAAAAGAACTTGTAGAATTCTGCAAGTAGCCCATCTTCTCCAAGTGTTTTGCTATCAGCCATTGCAAAGGCAGCCTCTTTAAGTTACTGAAGGGAGAGGTCAATTTCCATATGGTTTCTGTTTAAGTTAGACACAATGGTCTATCTGGCTGATTGGGACCTATCTCTAGCCTCTAGAACCTTGTTATTTGTTATGTCCACTGTACTCAAGAAGTTTTTAAAGTGGCTAACTATGATGTCCATATTTTCTGCTTCTGATTTAACCACTTCACCATCATCCTTCTACAATAAAGGAATTTCCTCATGATTTCTCTTTTTTCTAATCCTCTTGAAGTTCTCCTTGGTTGGTCTATCTATCTTTCCTACCCACCAATCTTTGAGGTAGATCTTGGCATTTTGTAACTTAATCTGCTCCTGTATCCTGATGTCTTTTCTTTTAACCAATAATTGGTGTTGAGCATTGAGATCATTACTTCTAGCTCTTTGTTCAAGTTCTTCAATATCCTTCTTAATCTTGTCCATTCTCCTTACTCTGATGGCAGCTTTGTTTTTTATGGCTTCCTTTAAGATTATCTAAACCCTTTCAATAGCATCCTTCCAACCCTGAGACAATGAATCAGCTCTGCAAAAGAAAAGTCCCAATTTTCTATAATCTATCTTTGGACTGCTATCTACAGCTTGAACAAGGAGAGGTCAGCTTTAAACCATGAGTTGCCTTTCTTCCCACTCCCCAAATCAATACAAGCTAACACTGGCTTGTGGTTTGATAAGGTGAGAGAGGAAAAGGTTGACAATCTAGTGCTTAGCCAATCAGAGATTGAGCAATATACACTCTATCTGGTCTGGCTTCTCTCCTCAAATTACCTACTTGTCTGTTGCTCCAAGTGTAAATGCTGGGAGTCCCAACGTCCACAACTTGCAGATTTTCATTGAGATCTTCCCATATTTGTTGTTCAGGACCCCTGAATACTGATCCCTTCTGCATCCATATGTCTTTACCATTCTCCACCATGTTGAAATCCCCCATAATAACACAGTCACTTCCTAAATTCAGCATTGAAACCCATGTGGCTCTTCTTTCCATGGATCCTATTGGGGCATAAACTGATATAGCTGCTGTGAAAGAAAAACTTTTCATTTTGCATTCTAAAGCAAGCCATCTGTGATTTGAGTCCTACCTGCATTTGATGACACAATCCTTGTAGTGTGAAAGTATCCCAATTGCAGTGCCACCTCTACCTTCCTCATGATTTGTGAAGTACCATATTCTTCTACTGTCAACATTTTTTAGTCTATTTTCCAAGGTGTCATTAGTTACTTTCACCTCTTGTAACACAAGAAAAGTAGGAGACAAAGAGCTATCTCTCAGCCACTTGGCTAGTTCTTGACTCCTCCAAGGGTTAGTTAATCCACAGACATTAAGTGTAAGAAAAGTGAATGGTTTATTTACCATTCTTACTCTTTCCCTTTTTAGCCTTGGGGGTTGGGCTTTTGGGTGGGGCACTCTGACCCTTTACTTGGGAGATCCTTCTCTTGTTCAGAGTAGTGGCTTGAGGCAAGTGGTCCAATAGGATTATTCTATTTTTGAGCCAGAGGGAGTTCTTCCTTTGATTCTCCCAATTTTGATTCACTCATATTGGCATCTAATTGATTTACATCCTCCTCAAACTCTCTGGACTAGCCAGGTTTGATTTCAGCTTCTTCCATTTGTGCATCTTGTATCCACCTCTCTATTTCTTAGTCAATGAGAGCCTTAAAAGTATTGTTAGTTGCCAAAGGAAATGTTACTCTCTCCTTTTCTTGCTGTATAACAAGCTTCTTCTGATCATCTACCTTCTTGCCTATACTGTTATATGCTACTTTTTCTACATTTTTTCCCAAATCCTAGTTTTTGGGCTTGCCTTTGATAGTCCACTTTGGTTTGGGAGGGAGATTGGCCTGTTGTTGAGCTAGCTCCTAAATTGGTTTAGGACCATCTCTCTTTAAAGGGTGACTTTTGACTATGTGAGTGGATAACCCACACAAAAAACATGAGTTGGGGAGGTTATTGTATACTAGGGGCTACTCCATATCGACACTCCCATTTCTGTTGACTATCACCAAAGTCTTTGGGAGCTCCTTAGCAACATCCAACCTAATACACACCTGGGGGTGGCCTCTAGGATTAGTGAATTACTCCTTTTCCACATCTATCTTTTGCCCTAAGCTTCTGCAAAGATTAGGAGCTTAGTTCACTAAAGAGAAGGGAATGTCAGAGAGCTCTACCCAAATAGGTACAAAGGTGGGGATCTGGGCTTATCAGGGTTGAAGTCTTGGGACCAAAACTCTAGATAGAGAGGTTGATGCCTTATGGTCTAGAGAGCATGGTGAAGAGCCTTCTAGGCCATATCCTCTGTTTCAAAAAGAAAAAAGAACCCTTTTCTTAAGAATCTAATCTAACACTAGTAACCACAAGCCCTTCTCTTATCCAGTTGTTTCTAAGCCATCCCTCTAGAAAAGCAACTAGAGGTCTAGGACTAGGAAGATACCCTATTAAGGCATGGGATTCAAGCCAATCTATGGATTTCTCAAGTCTATCCTCATCAAGAAAAGTAGACACTTTACCTTTAGGAGATGGCTTCTCCTCAACTTCAGGCTATTGAGTCTCCAATTATGTTGTTGTGGGTCTTTTGGTGCAAAGCTTTTAGCTTCTCTTCTATAGTCTAGTGTCTTGGTTCCTCCACTTGTGTTTGCTGCCTTGGGGCCTCTGCTTGCTCCATCCTTGGATTGAGAATTGGGGGTCCTTCCTCCTGGATCTCCATCTGCATTGGTCCCCCCACTCGTGAAGCAGGGAGAGGAGCTCTTGATGGGCACTTGTAAATTCTCTTTTTTCTCACTTGAAAGGAGCCCATCAGCCTTGGCATCGGCATCAAAACTTCCTACCCTTCGTTCGGTGACTCCTCTTGATTCACCTGCTGATCCCTAATCATCTCCATTGCATGCACTTCGTGGTCTGAGGGAGCTGTGAGTTTCTCTTGCTCTTTCATGTCCTCCTTTCCTGGTAGAACTAGCAAAATGACACGTGAAAGGGGGGGTGAAGATACCGCCTCTGAACTCTTGGACCACGCCCACATATGAGGGCCTTGGAGCCTACTTGGGGTTTCCATTGCCAATGGTTGGAGAGAGAGGGATCGCAGTGATAGTTCTTGACGGTTCATTCTCTGAAGGTGGCAATGAAAATGTCTCTTTCAGTAGAGGAAAGTGTGTAGGATCTCCATTCCAGACGTCTTTGTCGAAGAAGTCCACGTCGAATCCATGCAAGGGTGGTGTCACATCTATAATACTTTGTGAAGGAGCTAGATTTGGAGGACCTCTACCTCCAGTGTTGGTCCCCATCCTTCAAGACTCCTGAGTGCTACTTTTGTTCATTAACATAGTCCATTTGGATCTACTGCCTCTAGATCAAATAAGAGTTTTTTATCTGTATTGCTCTGCACCTTTTTTCCTTGGTATATAGCCATGCAATTGTGGTTCTTGGGCAAGCCTAGTGGATTATTCTCTCATGACTGCCTATGGTTCTCCTCCCTTCAACGGGTTGAATTGTGGGACATTGTTTGCCATAGTATTCTCCTAGATGACACATGGTATCTGGGTGGAGATTTCAACACTGTGGAGTCTCCTATGGACTGGCTTGGCGATCATTGCTATACAGTTTATGGGGAGGAGTTTGAGCTTGGGAGTAGCTTATTTTTCACTCCCATTTCACGATTGTTGGGTTTGATCATCCCATGATGGATAGTCTTAGCTTTCCCCACTGTTGTCTTGTTTACAAGAGGTTTCATTTTCTCCATTGGATCATTCCTATGTAGATGCTTGTGCTCTCTACCATGGTTGCATTGATGGGCATTTTGCAAAGCACTACTTTCTTCAACCATGTACCAATTCTACTTCTCTTCAGTGCTACTTTTTTTGCATTGTTTGCTCCCCTTCACATTTTGGATAGACTACTTTCTGTTCCTTTCGTCTCTATCTCTATTAAGGCGCTTTGGCATACCCTTCATTTCTATGCTACCCAACACTCGGACATGCCATCCTTAAGGATTTAGGGAGTAGCTCATCAAAGTTGATAATTCACAAGTAGTGTCCACAACACTTGATGGGCTCCTTGTGACTCATACCAAGGATTTGCTACAACATTGAGGCTAGTGGCCATGGGTAAAACCAACCACTATTCCTTCAATCAACTTGTTGTCCTGCTACTATAGGAGGAGTAGAGTTGTCATTCATGAAGATCAAGATTGTAGTTTCCATGATCAACCTGATCACCCTCATGAGGTAGCAATCCTAGCTCAAGATGAGTGGGCATTTGTTGTGACCTGCCACTATAATTTGAAGATGCATACTTTAGCTGTGTGAATTTTAGATTCTCTATAGCCTAATATTTTGATGGTAGTGCTTCTAAGCACGTTACCTCTTGCAAATTATATCTATTTCAATCCTTCAATGATGTTACATTATCTCTATTTCAATCCTTGAGTGATGCAGAAATGGGTTCCAAGGTCGCTCTTGGATACTTTACAGGACAACAAAAGCAAGTTGAGCCCTTAGCTGCCCATACTAGAGATGGTCTAAAATATGGATGTCCAATTTTGCTTCACATTGCTTTGATTGCTATTGCCTGCAATGAGGAACCCCTCTATCACAAGGATGCATTTGACAGCAAAAAATGGATGGATGTCATGAGAGACAAACTTGATTCCATTCATGCAAATGGCACATGAGAGTTGTATGACCTACCAATAGGCAAGCATGTCATAGGCACTAAGTGTGTCTAAATTAAAGTGGAAACATGTGGGGCATTCATTTGTTGTGTGATTGGCCATGCAATGTGGACACCATACATTTTCTCGCCTTGGATAAGTCTGAGGTGGCGAGGCTGAGACACATGAAACTTTTGTCCCATGGCATGCATCATTTCTTCTCTGAGCTTCATGGTCATGGTCTCTTGGCGATCTTCATTAGATGTTTTAGTATTTGACTTGGCTTTGCCCTTTTTAAAGCGCTTATCTCACGCAATTGCTCTTCCATCATCACTGTTGGTGTCAGAGTCTATCATGCCATCCTCAATGTCAATGGGGCTGCCACATGAGCAGCACTGAATGTTTCACAACTGCTAAATTTTTTCATGTCTTTGCAAATCCCCTTCCTTAGGCCTGCAACAATGAACCAGGCCATGAGGTACTTATCATTGGGGCATGGGTCACATTTGGCAATTAAACGTTTCATTTTGCCCAAGTACGTGTGTACATCTTCCCGTCAACCTTGTTTGAGCTTGCTCAGTTGGAGAGCGAGATCATCCCATTGCTGTTAGAGTTCGTCAAATGGTTCCCCGCCCTTCTTCATCTTTTGCTGGAAGCATCTACAAACGGCTCATGAAACAGCTCCTCTAGTGCTTTGTAACGTCCTCCAGCCTTGACTCCTCAACAACCTCTAGCTAGGCGCGACGCTCTGCTCATAGCCTCTCCTCACGAGTCACACAAAAACATAGCTAGACTCCCACGCTCAGCCTCCATCAAGCTCCCTGTGACCTTCCAGCATGGCTTTCGAAACTGCGATGCCGTCGTCACCTTCTCTGCTCAAATTTCTTTCACAAAGTCTCCAAGGTCTCAGATAAATGCCACATGGTAGGATAATAATTAATTATGGTTAAATTTAACTCTAGCTTGGTCAATGGTTAAGTAAACCCAAGTCTAGTCCACTTAACCCACACTAAACCATGGTTAGATTTAGGTTATGGAGTTAGTTAAAGTGCCACATCACCAAGTGCCATCTAAGCACTCAACACCCTTGCTAAGCACAGTCTTGCAAGCTACATGTGAACAGCCTCTACCACATCATCAAAGGCTCTCTTCTTCACAGAATCTTCGACAAGCCGTAACTTCCAATCGAGGAAAAATTTGCACATGCTCCAAAAAGGAAAAGTGATCGTCTTTTCAAGCTCTACATGCCTGTAAAATCAAAATCATTGTTAACAAGTAGACACTACCAATATTGAAAGAAATCAATTGGTAAGACCTTTGCAACAAATGGAAAAGCGATGCATGAATGCAAAAAGCAAGTCGAAAGAACAAGTGCATGAGATGACCATAGCACAAAGCATGGCATCCACACCTAAAGCATCAAGGCACATGGAAGAACAAAGCATCATGCATCAAGCTACATCAAGCGAAGAAAACAACACCATCGACATCAAGCATTGAGAAGCAAAAACCTTGCCACTTTCAGCCCATACATTTATAAATCAAACTTGACCACCTGAGAATAGCCATGTAAGCACCCAGGGGAGGTATTGACATGTAAAAGCAACACTTGACCACCTTAAGTAGCAATGCAAGCACTAAGGAGAGGTGATGGATTTGTAACTCACATCTGACCACCTTGCAGTAGCCAAAGGATCATGGCACCAAGGGGAGGTGTTGAGATATGGTGCCATGTGCACATAATTAGAGGCTAAGGTATGGCATATGAAAGAATCAAAGTAGCCACCCTAGGATGTGGACTACATGATGTGGAGATGTGGATTGAGGATATCCACAAGGAGACATGTGGATGAGAGGATCCCACATGTGTTGACTATTCAAAGGGCTCTCTCTATAAGAAGCCTATCTTTTGTATTGCAAATGCATAGATTTGAAATAGACTGATTCATAGTTGCTCATCAGCTCTTTCATGGAGTTTCTTCTATGCTTTGAGCCTCCATAGTTCTTATGCTCATGTAGTTGCACTAGGTTTAGCACAATGTTACATTCTTTTACAAACTTAGTATTGGTGTTCCCTTTCAATGGAGCATATCTAGACTTATAGTCCCCTTCCTCAAATGTAAGATGCCTCTGGTGATCATCTGCAATTGCCTACATATGTGCTTCGGCTTTCACCATACGATCCGTATAGTGCTGAAGTAAGGCTTCCATATGTGTGAAATCATCAATTTTTTGTTGTTTAGACACTCACACATAAGATTTTGCCTTCAAAGTGTATGCCCATGCATACTATGAAAAGTTATTCATGAATCTTACAAAAGACTAATGACCTCCCAAGGATTGTGTCTGAATAAGACCACACACATCACTATAAATAAGCTACAATTTCTGAGCAACCGCAATAGCCCCATCCTTATTGAGGCATGCTTGTGCAACCACTTTACTCTCAACAGGCTACCATGATTGACATGCCCAAACCTAGCATGCCACCACTTTGCATCCTGCATAGGAGAGGTAGACGTAATGAATGCATCAAGAAACTATCTCTCATAGCATTTTTCTCTGCTTTTCTTTCCCAGTTGTCACTCCCCATAGTGATTGTTTCACGAGATTAAATCTAATTTTTGTTTGCAAACTATGCAAACATTTTCCATTGAACTTGTCACCCTCTAATGTGGTAGGTGCCATTGCGATTTGAATGATGTGAACAAGGTCTTTCAAAAAGTGTCCAGTACTCTTATAGAGAATAAAATAATGCAGATGACCTCTGATTAACCCTCCCTTAATGATGGACTAGAGAAATGAACAGGGTTTAGTGTTTAAAAACACATTGGGAGAAGAGGGTATATTGGAGTGGTGAACTGAGCAAGTTAGGCTTTAATGTACTTGGGGATCTTTTAAGGCATGTGGGTTAGCTTTAATCTTAGGTTGCTATAATGAGCCATTATCTCAAATAAACAAGGATTAATTAGCTGATTATTAAAACTTCTTCATAGAGTATGGATCTTGAGGAATCAACAAATAAAGGCAATTTCATCAAAAAATTTGCATTATGGAAAATCCACTGGGACGATTGGATCTAAGCTGATTCAACTTGTAGAGTTGTTGGGATCTTAGTTTTTGTTAGAAGAAGTTCTCTTTTGATAGCACAATGACAATGTGGTAGTGGCGTTACATGTGGCATGAGTCGCACCTAGGGGTCTATGGGATACCCTTACGAGCATTTGAGCAATGGCTTCTTTAATGAAGAGATATAAGGGCTCCATTACAGGGTAGTATAAGAGAGAGAGAAAAGAGCTAAACTCTACTAATTAAGGATGAATTACTAATCACTGATGCTAATAATAATAAACTAAGCAATGCTAATTAAGGATTGAACATTGTTGAGCTCTTAATGATAATTAGAGATTAAGGAGGATTAAGAAAAGTAGCATTCATGGGTTAGTGATTAGGTGCAGGTTTAGCAAGTGGATTAGAGACAAATGATGAAGAGGGTTAAGAGTAGAATAAGGAGCATAATGGAGATAGGTCATGAGGCACAATGATGATTCCATTAGATAGAGTGGAATCATCATTGATTAGATCACTCTATCCACACTCAAGTGCCCATGCCCAAACCTGAAGACCATGTTCATATGCCCCTAGATAGAGGCATCCTATGTGACATCTTTTAACATCCTTGTGTGCCAACTTTGCTCGCCAAATGTGCCAATCCGTACAACATGCTCTTCTTTTACCTACTTTCAATGTCAAGCCCTTGAGCTATGTTTCTAGTATGTCTAGGACTGCTTGGAGTTCCCATGTATCCTCTTTGTCTTCATCTCTTAAAAAAAGGGGGGGGAGGGTGTTTTTGCTCGTTGCTTGTCATTGTGTTGCCTCATTTTACATGTCCATGTGACACACTATGGTCATCACATGCTTTGTAAACACACCACATGCATGCATGTGGTCATCACATACTTGTAATGCATGATGGTCGTGGTCATCCAAAATCCTTGTAATCAGCTTTGTAAATACACCACATGCATGCATGGTGGACTTAGTTGGCAATCACATGCACCACACTCTAATAATATAGACATGCACATTGGATATCTAATGGGTTGGTCACTTGTGCCAACAATTGTGGGATTCTTTCATGAATCCCTGTGTATATGAGTGCTGTGATATGCAATGGAAGTCACGGGGTTCCTGGCTTTGCACTCCGTTTGTTGTGTTGTCTCCTATTTTTCTAGCATTGGTATCAAAGCTATGTCGATTGCCACATCCAGCAGCTTGATGTATCGACTTGTGTTGGTACTGATGGGGCTCGCTTTGAAGCATGGAAAAGAGTGATGACTCTGTGTTTGAAGGGAGAAGGATACTTCTCAATTGTTGATGGCACAGCAACGTGCTTTGGACATGGCTCATGAACAAGTATGAGAAGAGGTCGAAGATCGAGGTGCTACATCTTCTACACAAATTGGACAACATGCAGTATGTTGATGGGGTAAGAATTTTCGTAGCCTAACTTGCATGCGCAAGAGAAGCATACAAGATACCTATGGAGCAACAGAAGTTAAAACTATACCAATCTCTTCCAAGCACTTGGGATGCCTTTCGAAGTACGCACATGACAAACAAGACATTGGCATGAGAGCAAGTAGCAAATGCATTGTATGAAGAAGAGACTCCATGGACTGATTTGGGCATGCAAAGAACGATAGTAGATCATGCTTTGGTTGCAAAAATAGCATCCAAATTTCCTATAGGTCCTCAAACATCTAGACGCAAGGGTAAGTGTAGATACTTTGGAATTGAAGATCATTTTGAGTTCGAATGCGGATGCAAACTTGCAGATCTGGAGTGGCAAGTGAAGGAGCTCAAGATGGGATGACATAAATTAGCAGCCTGATGACCGTCGGGTGGTGTGAAGCACGACACCCGGCAACCATGCTCCAATTCGATTTCATCCTGCATGGGCGAGCGGGTGGAGTGAACCCAAGCGTAGTCCTACACTTCCAAGGCATGAGAGTATGTCCCCATAAGATTTTGAGGGTCAGACAAAAAAAAAAAGGAGAGGACACGTGGCAGCTTGGAGGAGAAGAGCTGCCAAGTGTCACAAAGGAGCTCTTGGATGGAGGCTTAGAGGGGGGAGGACGTGGAAGGACGAGAGGGAGGCTTTAGGGAGGAGGTGGAAAGACAAGAGGCAGCTTTAGGGGCAAGGAGGAGATAAAAGGTCAATGGAATGGAGGAGATGGAAGGGATGGAAGGTCACCTTGGGGAGGAAGGAGGAGATGGAAGGCTAATGGAATGAAAGGAGGAGATAGAAGGTCTCAGAGCCATGGGTTAAGAATCAAGCATCCGCCTTGAGATGGGGAGTGGTTGAGGATGGTCATGCATCTTTGCCGTGCAAAGCACGGGTTAGTACTCGTTCCTATTAATTAGATTAGATTAGAACTGGGAATTCACAAAAGGCTTCTAGGAGAATAAACCCTCCTTAAACCCTTTGCCCTAATCGAAACCTGAAGCTCTTTCATTGCAGTAGCTCCATCTGCTCGCCATGATCCACTCCAGGCGCCTTCTCAAATTTCTTACAAGAATTCAACCTCACCATTATCGTCCTCATGCCACATTCTCTGTTCTTCCCTCGCAGGTTTGTCTCCTGCCTGTGCCTTCATTTCTAAAGATTTCGACTTTTCCATTTGACTCTGCCCAATTCCCCAGTATTTCAGTGTTGTGAATTTGTCGTGAAGTGTTTGATTGGATTGCGGGAGGGTGCTATTCTTTACTCGGATGTTTCTGCTCGAGATTTTGAAATGCCTTCCCAATTTCGCCTAGGCAGTGCATCTAATAAGATTCCAATAATAGCGCTTGAACGCATTAACCCCACATATAACCAACTCATGCCAACAAAAGGTTATTGGGCTGAAATACACGGATCTCAAATGTCGCCGTCTTGATTAAGTTACGACCAGTGACCAGTGACCCGTTTTTTGGGACTAAGCAAAGGTAACTTCCCTCTTGCATGCCATAATCTGGCGTTGATTTAAATCATGGAATATGTGAGGATAAGTAACAAAGTATCCGTTGACGAAATGGAGAACCAAATGCAACTGTGATTGGTCCACTCTTCTTGACACGGAAAAGTAGACAAGGCATTGCACTTTCTTAAGTAAATTCTGATTCACACGAGGTTTGACTTTTTGGTAGGAGTGATGCTGTTTTTGCACATGTCTGCTCTCCGAAGCTTATGGCACACGCTAGCTGACAAGAAATGAATAATTTACAAGATTTTGCTTATGCTTGGGCACTGATGACGACATAAGTGTTGCTTTGCTTGCTAAGTATGTCTTCCTTTTGCTTTTCATAAAAGTTTTTGTTTACCTCTTTTTTCTTCTCTTTCATTTTCTCTTTTATTTTCTTTGTAGATTTTTGATCTTTAGAACAACAAAATTTCTAAATTTGTATGATTGGACTTATTCTAGTCTTACAAAGGTATATACAAGATTTTGACCTGGACCAAGGTGCTTGTTGTCTGCTAGCTGGTTTGGTTGACCATGCTGGACTGATACTGAATTGCAAATTGCAGTCAGTCAATCTCTTTTGTGATTTTGTGCAGGGGCTTGTCCCCTTGGCAGTTTAAATGGAGTTTGGTTGTAAGTGCTGACACGGATAGTAGAGACACAAGCTACAACGTTTCAGAAGGTAGACCATTCTATGTATTATAATGCTGCTTATATCGCTCATTATGAGCAGAATACTTTGACCCTTTACTTAAATGGGACATTACCAATTGAAAAACATTGGGAAACAACCTTGACAGATGTGATCCACTATCAATCTTCAGGTCCAATCCACCAACGTGTGTGGTGGACGATAATTTTATCCAGCCTACACACTTGTATTGTCCCACTTTACCCATTAGGTTGCATTAGTCAAAATGCTGTTTAACTATGGAAGTGGAGAAAGGGCATATTCCATGTGAAAAAATATCAAGCTGGAAGAACGTAGAAAAGGGTGAGGCAGATTTGGAGAAGAGGGTACACTTAGCATAAGGTTAGATTGTGCCTTAAACCTCGGCCATCACCGATACTGAGTTAGTCTAGTCTTTACCATGGCAATGGCCAATTCTAGGTTAGACTCCTGGATGAGTTTGGTCAGGTTCCTGGATTCATGTAGATATATAGGCCCCATTTACAACAGTAAACCCCTACCCCCCCCCTTCCCGCCCCTCCCCCGGGCATCCGCCCCCCCCTCTCCGCACATCTAAAGAAAAGAAAAGAAAACCATCCTTCTGAATCCTGATAGTCGATTATATCTGTTTGTGAATGTTATTCAATATGCTGACCAGCATTACTTTTCCAGTCGTGCCACCTTTTTCATACCTGATCCTGCACTGAAACTTATTTTTTATGTTTCCATTTACTTTCCAGCATCAGAGGTACACAGGATATAAGTCTTGGAATGCAGCTAACGATGGACTTCATGTTTCTTCATTCGCAAGATTTTCCTCCACGGCTTCACCAGATGCCGTAGGGAAGGATAAAACCTCAAGTACTAGTGCAGAGCATGATCCAGAAAGCTCAAAAAAAAAGCCTGAGAAAAGCAATGAGGCTGCTGAAGACTCTGAAGCAGAAAAGCAGGCTAAATCTGATTATGAATCTGGTACTGAATCTGATGAAGCAGAAGACCAGCCTAAAGCCATTGGTGTAGAAGGTTTACTCAAAGAACGAGAGGCATTATTGAAGGAGAAGGACAGAGAAATAGTTGAAATGAAAACAAACGTGTTGAACATCCTTGCTGAGATAGAAAACATTAGAGGGAGAACAAGGAGAGATGCAGAAGGCATAAAGAAGTATGCCCTGGAGGTATTTTTTGTAATTCTACTTATTGTTTTGCGATTAATTTTCTTCTTTTGGAGGTGAGTTACATGGTATTATGCCGACTTGCATCATGATTTGCGTGCTTTCTTACAAACGTATATATATGCTTTCTTGCTTTTTCAAATCAGACTTTTGCAACGAGCTTATTAGATGTGGCGGATAATCTCGGAAAGGCTGCTGCAACTGTGCCAGAGAGTGTTCACAATGAGGCATTGGCTAATGATACTTCAAGTAATGCAAAGCTGCTGAAATCTTTGCTTGAAGGCGTTGACATGACACAGAGGCAGCTAATTAAGGTACAGGTCCATCTATGGCATCAATTGGTCACTTTCTGTATTATGGCTTTGTGGATTTGGATCTGAAACATTTACCAGAATCCTCCCCCTCCCCCCCCCCCGGGCCCCGGCCCCCCATTTCCCCTGCGGGGCCCAAAACCCCCTTTCCCCTAACACACAACAAAAACAACATGTGTAAACAGACATGAAATATACAAACGTTGGAAAACCCCCTTCCCTCCAACACACAACAAAAACATGTGTAAACGTACATGTGAATATACATACATTAGAGAGAGAGAGACAGAGAGAGAGAGAGAGAGAGAGAGAGTTGTATTAACGTCTTTGGGAGGCCTCACAGGCCTATGAGACAAAACACAATCAATAGAATAACTCATACAAGCCGCCATGGGCTGAAGTAAAGGGCTCGCTAAGGTCCTTGCTGAGTGCTAATCTAAGCTAATGATCTCATAAACTCAAAAAGTTGAAAATACTCTCTCTGAGGCTCTGGAGGGACTTGGTAGCAATAGAGATTCTTGCATCTTATATGTAAGGGGCACATCCACCTTGAACTGGTGTGAGGACAAAGTATTGGACTTCTTCTTCAAGTGGATTTTTTGGGCATGTAGTGCGAAAGCGGGACATATTTGGGAGTCCTAGTATCCCTCTATTAAGACGCAAAGATGTCGTATATCTGTAGCTGTCGAGCTGTCTCTTGTTGTGGCGGGGGCATGGTCTTTGAGATCTTTGGGATCTCTATGTACGATGAACGGCATCAAAGGTGACACCTCGGGTCTTGGTCGGTCTCCTCTGAGTAGAGTAGCATTGGCTAGGCCTCTATCATTCGTGGTCTGGTCATCCTCTGTGGTGCCTGCTCTGTTGCTTTGCATCCTGATGTTGGTTATCTCCTCATCCTCTACTACGATGTGTTTCGGGGTTGTTTCAAAGTTATTAAAATCAGCGATGTCTCTGTGCCCGCCGATCAACATCCTGTGGTACTGTTCCCTCTTGCTGTTTGATGTGGTGTAGTGGGATCTCCCTGTGTCGCTGCCGCATCTCAAATCAAAAAGAGGCCAACACACACTTGGTCATGGAAATGGATGAAATGAGAGAGCGGACGGAACCGGCATCCCTAGCGTCCTCGTATTTCATAGTTAGTAGACAAATACATAGGAAGTGCTCCTTTGTCTCTGTTGTTACCAGTGTGCACAACCTGCAAGTCCGCTACTCTCTAGGTGTGCCTACAGTCCTACTTGCCTCGATCCTCAACTAGTAAGACAAGACCCGCATTTGTCCTATGGCAATCCTCAGTGCGTGGGTAACCTTTCTGTCCTGCATATATTGGGGTCTGATGATCAGTCCATCCTCTATTACTCTCAGGAAGTGGTCTCCGTAAAAGTGGATCTTGGTGGGGAACTTTTGGTCCCCTCCCCAAGTTTGTGATGTGTATAACTGTAGTAGGTCCAACCATATGATATGGTTGATCTCATCCTGTGGGATCTGGAGAGATGTGGAGTCCAAACTATATTGAAAGGGGGGTAGGCGATCCATCTGAATGCCTTGAGATCGAAACCATTTGGAGATGTGGACATACCAGGCTTTGCTGTTCCCACTCTCAGCTAGCGTCTAGATGACTCTAATACCAACCTGGGTAAGGCCCATAACCTGTGTAGATATGCCATTGTTTGGAAGATGGCATCAATTTGCAATGGGACCTCAGCCTGTATGATTCGATGAGGAACTAATAGTTTACTCTCGATCACCCTGGATCCCATAATAGCCTGTAGCCTCTCGAATCTCCGCTACACAGCTGTTGGTAGATGACATTCCCAAATGGGTGCTACATACATGGCTGTCGGTCTCACTAGTGCCACCCCTTTGTCGGGGGATCTTGGAAGTGTGCCTGGAAGCACTGTCTCTCTAGTCGAGCTAGAGCCCTTTTCCCTCGTGTGAGTCGCACCTGAGCTGCGTGTGTCATCGGGAGGACAGGCCCTGTGAAAATTGCTCCAAGATAGGCATAGAACTGTACTATTGTCACATGCACCCTTGCACTTTGGTGAAATGTGACACATTGGCTGCATCGACAAGTGCACAATAGCTCCCTAATAGGAGATTTTGTCGTATGCTGTGACAGCCCTAGTCCAGGGACAGTCAAGAACAAGCTACGTAAGTGAGTCTCTCAGCCTTAGGTCAAGTTAGAAAGATTAGTCCTTGTTCACTGGTACCCACTTGAGAATAGTAGGGTAGTGTTTTCGTCTTAGGATTAGAGATAGGTTTAGGTCCAGCCTAGGATAGGAGCCCTTTTGGCCCCCCTCGGGGCTGGAACAAGTGAAGGTGAATGGTAGTGGAAGGGCTGGCTTTATAGGCTATCCTGCACCCCTCCCTAGGCCACCTTTTATGGGACCTAGGGCTGCCTTTTTTGGGGCCAAGGGACCAGCCAACCAGCCCCAAAATAACCGACTAGAAACTCGGCCATTTTGGGCTGGTTGGTTTAGCCCTTCCAGCCCTATATAAAGGGGGCCCCCATGCGCTCATTACCCATCCAGCTCCCTTGCCTTCAGCACTCCAAAACAGCTCCCCTCCAGCCTCTTGTGTGCAGCCTTGAACACCTCCAGAGTTGTGGTCCTGATCAGCCTCAGCCTTTGGCCTTCAGTTCAGCCTGTTCTAAAGGTGTATACGCAGCACCACATTTGAGGATTGGGACCAGCAAACGGAGGAAGGTTAGGGTACTGTTTCAGCAGCTCTTTACAGCTTTCTTTACAGTTTTGCACAGCTCACTCCACAGCTCTATATTTCAGTCATCTCTTAACTCTCTTTAGAATCATTACTCCTAGGTTTCACTCTCTCACTCACGTGGAAACCCTGCATCCCAGTGGACAGCACAAGCCTCTTCCTTGCCTTGCAGAAGTGCCCTACATTGTCAATGTGGACAGCATCAAGGTCTTGGTATTAGTCGGTGTTGCCTCTCAGGTCTTTGGGTCGGCAATACGTGTGCACAATGTACTCTTCAGAAGTGCGCTTCTGTGCTCTCTCGAAGAGTGTTATTTGTATCTCTCAGTTTTCCAAGTATAAAGCAAATTCTCCCCTGATTGGGGGAGGGGGCCCTCAGTGGGTACAAGGACCCAATCGGTTGTCGACTATTCTCTCTCTATCCTTATCTCCTTTCTCTCTCTATGGTGCATAACGCTAATTCCTCGCTAAAGGTTTAAAGAAGGTCTTGCTGTGATTACATGATCAGATTACCGTTGCATGCTACATTGGTATCAGAGCTTCAGTCTATATCCATCTTGACTACTGTGAGTGTATGGTGGTGTTGAGATCTGGAAAGGACATACAATCAAGCGCCATGAAAGGGTCGGGAAAAGAAGTCAACTTTGAAGACTATGAAGAGGAGAAAGACTACCAAAAAGATACGCTTCTGCCAAGTGCTCAAGAAATGATGGCGAATCTTCTGGAGCAGAATCGGGTCCTCCTACAACAACTCAAAGAACATATCCCAGCTAGAAGAAAGCAGAAGACAGTTGGACCAGACAAAACAACGTTCGGAGGAAAAAGAAGCAAAAAAGCCGCTGGAAGAAAGAGGAACCATAGATTTTGAAAAATTGCTCTTAGTGATGTGTGAAGAACGCAAGAATGAGGAGGCACTGCGACGCGCAAGAGAGGCAACAAAAGCTAGAGCGAGAGGTGATGCTTTTTCAACACAAACATATGGTTTTTTCTTTTTTTGGGCAAAGAAAGGAACCTTCTATCAATGCTTGAAAGACTTCATATAAAACAGCAGCCCCGAAGGTGCTGAATATGTAAAAATTGAATGAAGGCTGAAAGAAGAAAAAACTGGCCTGTTCCAGAGATTCCCAGTTCACTGCCTAGGGGATCTCTGGTACAGGGGCTAACAGCCAGGTGGGTGGACTATACAATTAGCGAATCCCTTGTAGAGTGAATATGTAAAAAACTCTTGCAGGCCAAGCCTTGCAGAATCAAGCACGCCTCCCAACAGTCGCCCTAGAGCCTGGGGTCCCACGCTCCAAGGTGGAGCGGAGGGTGTAGATGATATCGTGCTAGATGGCGACCAAGGTAGCCAAGGGTCATGGACAGCCCGGATTCTTTCTCAACTAGAGCACACTACTCTTGAAACCGGGGAAAGCCCAAATATTTTTGAGCCAAGAAATATACCCACGTGAACTTGCTGAAATGCTTGAAGAAAAGAGCTCCACCTAGAGTATGAATCTGCATAGGTCCACAGATATCTGTGTGAACCATCTCTAGCGGTTGCAAAGGCTGTGTGCCAGCTTGCTTCAAAAAGGCCTCTTTGTGCGGCTTTCCTCGGATGCATGAACTACAATGCGCTTGCTTGCTGCTCACATCAGGCAAGCCATCCGCCATGCTCTCCCGGACAGCTCGTCGCAGTGCACCCACATTCAGGTGAGCGAATCTGAAATGCCACAAGTGGGAGAAGAGAGCGATGAGCTGGTATGGGCCATTTTCCACCGAACCATCACACAACTTGGCCGGTTGCTTCATTTTTGATGGCCACAAAATCTTCATCAAATTCCACGGGTGCCAAGCTTACACACCTCATGTACTGAGAGAAAATGAAGCTAGTGATGGTATAAACAATACTTGGAGCAATGCTTCCCCCCTCTGCCATCCAGAATGATCTCGAGCCTTTCCTTTCCACGAACTGGGATTGTGGAATTGTCTCTGATGAACACGTTGCGTGACTTTAATCGTAAATCTAGAACTCTATGGGGGATGGAGTCATGTGCCTAGAGGCACCACTACCAAGGTCTAGGCACCACTACCAAGGATCCACTCCCTTGACTCACAACTTTAAGGGCAATCCCTCTCCTCCCGAAGAAGAAGAAGAATGCATGACTTGCAAATGAACAAATGCGAGAGTGAGGGCTGTAGGCTAGGAACCGGTACCCTTGCCTTGATTTCTCTAAGGGAACTTCCTCTAGTAGGGGCCCTTCGGCCACAATGGTTGCATGCATGTATGTGCTGTTTACAGGGCCTCTTTCTCTGCATCAGTCTTCTTCTTTGAGCATGAAGAAGAGTTCCACGTACCGGTGCCTATGTTCTATGAGGCTGATGAAGCCTCCGCACCTCCGTTGTGTGGAGGCTTTCTTGAAATGCTCCTCGTGATCAAGCACCATGGGCACAATCTCTTCCCACATCAGAGTGTTCAACCTCCCATTGGTGATAAGATAAAGTAGAAAGCTGAATATTGGGATGATAAATGGGACAATAGCACGATGGCCATGTTCTTGGAAGAGACCTCCTTGCTTGCGTGGAGTACCTATTGTTGAAGTTGCTACAGTTTGGTGATATGCTCCATGGGCAGACTGAGAAAGAATGAATCTCCTACGCCTCTCCCTAGAGCATTAGGCTCTCACTTTGTACCCCTCTTCTTGCTTTTGATGTTTTGAATAAAGTTCATGCTTCCTTTTCCTCATCCTTCTTCCATCTCCTCTCTCCTCGCTTTAAAGCTTAGTGTACCCACATGAGTGAGTCCTTTCTAGATCTGTGTTAAGGGTATTCTCTACTTCCCTAGGTGACCTCAATTTCTGTACTTGGGAAGCTACTTCTTTGCTGAAGGAGATCGTTGCCCTTTCCATAATTGCAGAGTGGGGTATGGACGGTTTTGATAGTCTTCCATAAAATGGTCATAACTTTCTACTCCGAGCTCCGTTTTGAATGAAACTTATATCAGAATCTTCGTCTTTTCAAGATCTATCGACTTATGTATTCAGATATTTGTTTCATTTGATAGAATAAAAGTTATTGTTGTCTGAGTGGTTGGGTCTGTTGTGTGGAGCAGTTTTGAGAACCTTTCGTAAAACCGTCATAACTTTCTGTTCCAAGCTCCGTTTTGAATGAAACTGATATCAAAATCTTCATCTTTTTGAGATCTATGTTTTGTCCCAACCATCCCATTCAGCCAAATCAGCCCTATCAATTCACGCCTTTCACATCAGTTCACATTGTGTTGAGTCAAAAGATGTTCTTCCAACAACGGCTCGCCCTTACTTTTAGGGCTGACCGATTAGCTCAAATCAATGCTTCCGCTCAGCCTTTCTTATTTTCAATGCTAGAGTACAGCCTCACCTTTGACGTCTATATCTTTGTTTTAATCTGAGAAGATAGAGAGTGAGTGTCTCTTTAAGCCCACATAGCAGCCCTCACTCACTACTGTATATACATGAGACGACTAAGTCTAACAATGGGTACATATACGTGGATTGAGAGAGGCTACCATGTCGGCAGCAATCATACGTCCTTCAAGAGTAGTTACATGGGCCACCAAACCCACCAGTGCTGGTTGTACTGTATATACATGAGATGACTAAGTCTAACAATGGGTACATATACGTGGATTGAGAGAGGCTACCATGTCGGCAGCAATCATACGTCCTTCAGGAGTAGTTACATGGGCCACCAAACCCACCAGTGCTGGTTGTCCTACAATCCTGGATTGGGACTGTGAATAAGCCCACTATGGGGCTGAAAGCTGCACAGCCATGGGCTCATCTAGAAGGTAGAGGAGCTGGTGCAGAGCAGCAAGGGGCACCTACATCGCAGGGCCCTACAGGTCTTGGGATGGATTTGACAATTAGCAATAGCCTCGAACAGTTGCAGGTCGGCAGAGGGCGGAGATGGCGGCAGTAGCCGACTTCCTATCATCAGGGTTGCAGCAGCGTTGGAATAGTGGCAGATGGCCAGCAGCAGCAGTTAACATATACATAGACTGGGTCGTCATGGTCTGTGGGCAGTACCTGCATGATGTCAGCCATATCATAAGTCTAGGTGATAGTATATATATATATATATATCTATGAGTTATATATATACACATATATAATACATATAAAATACATATTTATACATATGGACACTCATGCATGTAGGAGACCCATCCCAAATAACTGTCTCTCTCTCTCCCCCCCCCTCGCCCCCCCCTCTTTTCTCAGTCTTTTTCACAATATATATGTCTAGGTTTATCTGTGTATGTGTATAAATAAATTTACAAACATAAACTTGTAACTATCCAACTAATTGTCCATTGTGTTATGTTTCTACTTGCAATGCTTCATAGTGGTGCTTGATCTAAAAATTAGCTAGGATTTTTCTGATAAGAATTCCTTTTGTGGTGTATCAGATCTTCAGCAAATTCGGCATAGAGAAGTTTGATCCCATCGGCGAAAAATTTGATCCTAATCAACACCTTGCTATAGTTGAAGTAGAAGATGCTAGCAAGGAGCCTCAGACCATAGTTAGTACTGTGAAGGTAAGGGCAAGACTTTAAGAAGCATCGTTTGTATTTCTTTTTGTTAGTGTAGTTTTGAAAAAAATTTCCCCCTATCTAAAATATACGTGCTTGCAAATGAATGGTCCATACACGTAAGTGTGCGCTGACACACACTTCCCAAAGTGGCATATATAAACACTGTTACAAACATACATAGAACTATATGTATAAATATAAATTCACATACATACATACATACATAATAAGTATTGATATAAGAATATATGCATTCCTCAAGAAGAGGAGATACATGTCATGACGAGAAATCACTAATCTGTGATTAGTAGACATTAAAACATTATTATATATTATACGCCAATGGTGTAACATGTATATGCATTTATGATGGACACCGATCGATTTGTTATGATAGTGGATCATCTGAGTAGATAGGACTAGTTGAGCTAGAGCCATTGCTTCAGACGGCATTGAATTTGGACATGTGATACTTATTTTATTAATAAAGATATGTACACATGTGTCTAGGTCCTAGGGGCAATAGGAAGGGAAGGGTGCATTAAGGTGCATTGAATGGTAGATGCATGGGTCATAGGCTAAGGGTAGGTGTAAATGGGAAGATGGAACTTGAGTGATCTCAAGGGACATTAATGAAAGGTTATCACCCTTTCATTGTGAATCTCACATAGCATTCTCTCTACCACATAGAAACAAGTACTCTCACGAGGGCGCTCTTCCCCATTGGAGGGCCAATTGGCATTCAAATTCTGCATGCATTGCACACATTTGCATTCTCGAAAAGTCTGGTTTTTCACATTTAGTATCAGAGCATCGACGATCCACCACCGGGATAGCAAGAGAGTGCACGGGGCAGAGGGTGTGAGGGCACGAGAAGGTTGCGCGGAAGAGAGCCACGGAGGAAGGTTGCACGGAAGGCACGAGAAGGGTGGAGTGTCACGCACAAAGGTTGTGTGCGAGTGGAGGGGCATGCGAAAGGAAAGGCGCGGGATACCGAACGGTGGCCTTCAGATTACTGCGTGCAACAGTGGCTTGGTTGACGTGTGTGTGAATCGGAGGTCGATGCAACAGGCCAGAAGGAAAGCGGAAGGATCGCAAGAGAAGGTTGTGAGTTTTGGAGGAAGATAAGATCTGATTGTTGCAAAACCTTGGATTTTGGAAGACCTGAGGCAAGGAAAATTTTTGAATTTTTTGGTCTTTGGACGGGAAACGGGGTGTCCTAACGGGGTGACTCCCCCCGGTGTGAATAGACCCTTAAAACCCTTAAACCGTGAGGAAAAGAGACCCCCCCCCTCCCCGGGGACGAGCATTTTCTGAGCGAAATCTTCCGAGCGTCCGAGCGAAGGAAAAAAAAAGCTTCCAACTATGCATAAATATGGCAAAAATCGATCAGAAGAAAACATAGTTTCACTTAGAAATATTCAAAGTATTATAGCAATGCCTATTTTATACAAAAATCTTTAGGTGAATCTGTAGGAATGGTGAGAGCATAATGGGATGGCTTTTGAAGAAACCCACATGTAGAGTAGACTTCTCTATGAAAATTCCCTTATTATCCTTCTTACAACTTTTACTTAATAGGGGGTGACATTGAAAACCCTCTCTCAACCTATCTTCATGAAAGAGTTTCTTCAAAGAAAACTCATTGAAGCAAGCCATCCAGGTAGTTTCGCCAGCGAAACCCCTTTGAAGCAAGTCTCCCAAGGTAGTTTCGCTGGCGAAACTACCTTGGACAGCACTTTTAAAAGTGACATAACTTTCATATCCAATGTCCAAATATAGTCATTCAACCACTCAAATTGATCGGAACACCCCATTTGAGCACATCTATGGAGTTATATTTTGGAAAATTTTTCATATATAGTATTAAATATTACATGTATTTTATGAGAGTGATATATAAGCCCAAGTTAATACTTATTTATAGTAATTTAAACTTCTTTAGAAACATGTCCATAAATATGCTATAAAAACACTAAAAAGATATTGCCATATGATATAAATGTGTTAATAAGTAATTATATATGCATAGTATTATTACATTGAGAGTGATTATGAGGAATGTTTCTTAAAGGAATCAATACTTTTTTAAGGTAATAACAGGGGTACAAAGGGATGTCTCTAAATAAGAAAATTATGTTGTGTAAAAATGAATGAGTGACTAGTCTGTATATTTTTATGATAAAGGGATCTAGTTCTAGTGAAAATAAAAGTGTAAAAACCATGTTTCCTAAAGAAAAACATTTTTAAAAATCTCTTGAAAAACACGCTCGGATAAACCTGCTCATAGGTTTTTGCTCGTAAAATTGACGCATCCCCCCCTCCCCGGCTTCTAAATACAAGAAGAAAAGCTCAAAAGAGAAGGAAGAAGAGGTCATTTCAAGTGTTTTCTCGACACAAATGAAGCAGGAGTTGGATAAGTACCACCAACTCTACAACACTTGACTTTTGCTGTAAAATAAACCCTTTTTTGAAATTACAGCAAGTCATTTTCTCTCTTGTATTACTAAAAGGAAAGAATGGAAGGGGAAGGGATATTTAATAATGAACTTGTCCTTTTTCCTCCACTACTAGAAGGAGATAAGGAGACAACACCATCACCTCCTCCTGAAGAGGATGATGTAGATGAGAGTTTTACACATATTGAGTATGATAACCCACGTATAGAATTACCTTCATGAGGCTTCATCTCTCCTTCAAGAATCTCTTGATAGGGAGTTTTCCTTCAGAAATGAAGGGAGAAACGAGTTCATCCAAGAGCAAGGCGTTGAGTTTACGCCCTTAACTCAAAATCTCGCACATGGATTATAATCCAAGTGTAAGAGGGAGAGAGGAGCCAATTGGCCCTCCAATGGGGAAGAGCGTCCTCGTGAGAGTACTTGTTTCTATTTCGATCTACATGCAACATGGGAGAGAGATGGCGGATGAATGCAATGTGGTAGAGAGAATGCTAAGTGAGACTCACAATGTAAGGGTGATACCCTTTCATTAATGTCCCTTGAGATTACTCAAGTTCCATCTTTCCATTTACACCTACTCTTAGCCTATGACCCATGCATCTACCATTCAATGCACCTTAATGCACCCTTCCCTTCCTATTGCCCCTAGGACCTAGACACGTGTGTGCATATCTTTATTAATAAAATAAGTATCACATGTCCAAATTCGATGCCGTTTGAAGCAGTGGCTCCAGCTCGACTAGTCCTATCTACTCAGATGATCCACTGCCATAACAAATTGGTCGGTGTCCATCATAAATACATATACATGTTACACCATTGGCATATAATATAAAATAATGTTTTAATGTCTACTAATCACCGATTAGTGATTTCTCTTGTCATGACACTCCCTCCTGCTTGAATGGGCAGAAGTCCTCTTCTGGATCCTCTCTTGTCTCTTTCTCTTGCGTACGCTTTTCTCTTTTACTTCTGCATTTGCATCTTCTCTTCATAATCTGTAAATATTCTTCTCTTGGTAGTACACCATCTCTTCTAATCAGAACTTAAATCCCATCTTCAAGTTCTGATTTCTCTTGATGCTGAATATTCAAAATGCATAAGTACCACTGCAATGCCTCTTCAGTATCTCTTCATGCTCAGAATCCTCTTTTGAATACTTAGCTGCTGAAATCTCTTTACAGTAACCTGCTCAATAAGCTGAAACACATTCTCAACAAACTGGTCAGTATTAAAATGATTCTCTCACCCAAATGTTTCATTGAACTAGGTAGAGCTTGGCTATGGATGATTTTGCGATGGAGAGCTACTTAGTCCATCGAAACTATAGACCTTCGATCTCTTTTCCCAACTCTTCTATTTCAATCCTATTTATCCGATCAGATGCTCTACACGGAGGAGAAAAATATTTATTCTCTATCCATACTCTTCAATGAATATGCCTACTCTCTATTCAGTTCACACATCCATACACCAGTGTTGGCTGAATGGATAGCATTTACTCTTGGTTCTATGTTCATCAATACAGTAGGACATTTATGCCATGGATGTCTTGGCTTATGTTTCTTACATCCGAAACATTTACCCTCCTTAATTAGCTTTTTCTTCTCATCGTCAGTCATGGAAGGAAATGGTATCCATCCAGTTACGTGATTGGCTGTTAACATTTTATACAATAGCTTTCTCCTTTCCTTTGTTGAAGGGTTTACGAGGATTCAATTTCCTCTCAGCAATCTCAACCAATTTAGTGAGGACTTTCAAGGTGGTTGGGTTGAACATTTCAACCTCATACCTCAGTTTCGGGGTTAGGGCTGCTAAATACTTCTCTTCTATCATCCTCTCTCTTCTCAGGTAACTCTAAAGAGAGTTTCCAAAACCTAGCTGTAAATTCAGCATGACTCTCGTTTTCGAATTGCCTGAACCTTTCCCAGCGGAAGGTGAATTCTTCTTCATGCCTCGGAGGCATGAAAGTGACCTTAAGCTGCTCTACAAATTTGGACCATTGAAGAATAGGCTCTTTTCCCGTTTGTAATAAAAACCACCACATCAAAGCATCCTTATGTAGATGTAGTGTGGCAAGAGAAACCTTCTCGTGATCGGTCTTATCTTGATGGGCAAAATATAGCTCAAAATGGCGAATCCAATTGAGGATTTTATCTGCCTCTCGCTCCATCATACTCTAGGAATTCTATCCTCTCTCGAGGAATTTAGCTCTCTTTGAAGGGGTACTTAAATCGTCATCCCCAAAATTCAGCACTCTCTTGGTTCCTAATTTTGTCATAATGAATACAGGCTTTTTTTTGCGTACAAGTAGAAAATTTATTCAAAATTGAAAGAGAAAATGCAGCCTCTGTTGGTAAGCTGAAAGGAAAGGAAAGAGTGGACACAAACTCAGAATACTTGCATTATGGAATGAAGAAGAGTGAGGTCCTTAAGTAGGCACCTCATACATGCTCACTGACATCACTGATGACTTCAGAGCTCCACAATCATCTCCTCAATCTGCTTCTAGATTCTCTCAATCATCCTATGCGGCTCTCCACCACCTAACTGTGCTTATGGGCACCTAACTGTGCCTCTAGCACTCACACATAGAAACCAAGGTGTGCCTGAGGCATACACCTTGAGATATCCCATCAAACCCCCCCTCAAGGGAATGCCTCAGGCTATGTCAAGGATACATCTAGTCTCATAGTTTCTCATGCCATCTCATGGTGGTCAAGGATAAATCTATGGCTAGGTTCTCATGCTAGCAAGGGTTCCCATGGGTGTAAGGTAAACAAAAGGGATACAAAAAGACCTTCCAATGGTTATCTCCCCTGCATGTACATGCACACAATGTCTGCAGGAGGTACCATGGAGCAAAACATACACATGGCCTACATCATAAGGTGACCAGAGGTGTTTACAAAACACACAAAAACACAATAGTTTATTTCATTCATTTTGGAGGACTATCCAGGCTGAGTACCTTGACATAAAAAGAGAGATCTGGAGCATACATAGAGATGTTTTAAAATGCATAATCTTCAAAGGATGCCTCATCTTGTGGAGGCTCTTCAACTGAAAGTAGATTTGCATTTTCTGTCTTTGCTTTGGCTCTGCAAAACTTCTCATTATGGTTGTTCTTGCCATAGTGCTTGCATGGATTAATTTTGAAGCAGTCCTTTGAAAGGTGATTTGTCTTTCCACAGTGATTGCAAGGGGTATACTTGCCCTTCTGGACTTTTACAGCATAAACAGTGTCATTGCCTTTCCTGAGCTCCATATGCCTTTCTTCTTCTTGGAGAGCAGAGATAATACCTTCAAGATTAGGATTAGGAAGATTTTTCAAAGTGCTAACTATGTGATCATAATCTTCAGGCATACTCTTAAGTAACACTGCCATAGCATCATCTGGAGTAATAGGAGAGTTGATAGAAGCTAGTTGAGTCATAAGACTCCGCATATAGTTGACATGAGCTGCCAAAGTAGTACCACTAGCCATCTTCAATTCAAAGAAAGAGATCTTAAGTGATAGTTTAGAGATGTGAGAGCTAGCACCAAAAATCATGTCAAGCTTCTGCCAAGCTTCTGAAGGAGACTCCAAGTCAGAGATATGGTGAATATAATCATCTCCTAAAGCAAGAGCAATGATACCATATGCTTTTTCTTCTCTAGTTGGATCCCTTGCCGGTCGTGTCGGAGTTGAGGATTCTCCAGCATTAGAGGCCGTAGAAGAAGCAGGAGTAGGTTTGACAAGTCCCCATAGGTTCTCCCTCATCAATGCAAATTTCACCTTCATCTGCCATGTGTGGAAGCCCTTTCCATTGAACTTCTCTAGATTCAATAGGGTAGCCATGAGAGGGTCTAACCCAGATATTGGGCAGTGTCTTTCTCTCTTACAAGGCAAAAAATAACTGAAAAACTTCCAAAATATGAGCACTTGATGTAGCAAAGACTAGTGACCAATATTCAATCAATGATGCTTCTTCTTACATGCTTCATAGAAGTGACTAAAATGAATACTTTCCAATCAAAACCAGGTCTAGCAATTCAAAACAAAACTGAAGCCACACTTGTATTGAAGTTATTAAAAGTTTCAAAAAAACCAGAAATGCTAGAGTAGCATTTTATGTAGCATCATCTTCAAAAACTTGTCGAAAACTATCAAAACCAAAAGGCTGAACTTGGAGGGCTTGTAGCTCACTCTTCAAAGCAGATCGGAAAAATAAGGTTCTAGCAAGCATAGAATACCAAGACATGCTATTCGTTGCCAAGGAGACGATGAAACTGAGGCAGTCACGTTTTTACTTGTGAAGACATGTCAAGTCTTCAAATGAAAAGACTCGCAAAGAGCAGAAAAATACAAAGGTGAACA